>NC_058406.1:113210532-113234760 GCF_002201575.2 Neomonachus schauinslandi | reverse complement strand
AAAGAAAGAAAGAAAGAAAGAAAGAAAGAAAGAAAGAAAGAAAGAAAGAAAGAAAGAAAGAAAGAAAGAAAGAAAGAAAGAAAGAAAGAAAGAAAGAAGAAAGAAATGGAAGAAATGGAAAACTAGCAAGATGGTATATTTTATTCCAATCATATAAATAATCACTTTAAATATGAATGGTCTAAACATAAATGACAGATTACCAGTGAAAGTAAAAAAGGCAAGACAGCTATATAAACCGTTTATAAGAAACCCACTTTAATTATAAATATGTAGATAAGTTATAAGTATCTATAAATTTTAAAGACAAACTAAACATTTTGACATTTTGGCATTTGGTCTTAATAAATGTTTTTGAATGAATATATTTGGATAATTGAGATTTATTTCTTTTTTAATTAAAATTAAATGTTATTTCCACATTTATATGGCATTAAAATTAATCACTTCATAGTTTTCTATCATTTTATTTTTATATAACAGTAGCAAATAACATCACCAAGATCTTCTTGAATCCCATCATAAAAAAACCTTTTCTAATCAATTAGCATAATCTCAAAATGTGCAGGTTTTTATTTTCATAATCTTATTACTTATAGATTTTGCTAATGTAAGGAAAACCAAGCCCCAAAATGCTGAATAATATAATGATATGGAAGATATTAATAACTTTTGCTACCATAAGTCTATAGAAAAAGAGATACACAAAATACTATATAAGCTAAGACTGTATATTTTAAAAGAACATGAGGATAAAAATAGAAACCAATATAGATATCCAAGTATATGTGATATTGTGAAACCAGGGTAAGAACAACTTTATAATTTACTTTTATTCCCTTAAATGACAACCAAAAAGATGAAGAATGTTTCCTGTATAAATTTTGATAATTAAAATATTCTAAAAACAAATCACTTCAAATTCATACAACTCAATATGCAGTAAGAAATTTAATGCCCCCAAAATAAATCATGTGAGCATTATGATCTTTTTCCTCTGCTGTCTTATGTCTGAAAATCACTTGAGCTATAAACTCAATTTACTAATTGGCCTAATCTGCATGATATAATTTGTGAATATTTCAATAATAAAATTCCAGGAAACAAAACAATGGAATATTATTCAACCATAAAAAAGAATGACATCAAGGGCGCCTGGGTGGCTCAGTCAGTTGAGCGACTGTCTTCGGCTCAGGTCATGATCCTGGACTCCCAGGACTGAGTCCCACATCGGGATCCCTGCTTGGCGGGAAGTCTGCTTCTCCCTCTGACCCTTCCCCTCTAGTACTCTTTCTCTCTCTCTCGCTCTCAAGTAAATAAATAAATCTTAAAAAAAAAAGGCAACACACATAATATTAAAAAAAAAAATGACATCTTGCCACTTGCAACAATGTGGATGGATCTAGAAGTTATAATACTAAGTGAAATAAATCAATCAGAGAAAAACAAATACCATATAATTTCACTCATATGTAGAACTTAAGAAACAAACAAACAAAAATGAACAAAGGAAAAAGAGACAAACAAAAAAAAAACAGACTCTTAAGTATGGAGAACAAACTGGTGGTTGCCAGAGGAGAGGTGGGTGGGGATGGATGAAATAGTGATGGGGATTAAGAGTAAACTTATCGTGATGAGCACTGAATAACATATAGAATTGTTGAATCATTATATTGTACACCTGAAACTCATATGACATTGTATATTAATTATGCTTGTATTTAAAAAAAAAAGAAATAACCTTTTTTAAAATTTGGAGGAAACAAATGGATAATAGACCTAATAATATTAAGGAAATGCAATGACTTAAGTTACTTTTTTTTTTTTAAGATTTTATTTATTTGACAGAGAGAGACACAGCGAGAGAGGGAACACAAGCAGGGGGAGTGGGAGAGGGAGAAGCAGGCTTCCCGCCAAGCAGGGAGCCCAACACAGGGCTCAATCCCAGGACTCTGGGATCATGACCTGAGCTGAAGGCAGACGCTTAATGACTGAGCCACCCAGGCGCCCCTGACTTCAGTTTCTTTAAAAAAAAAAAAAAAATCACCACAACACAAAATTGTATAATAAAAGCCACAAGATTTGTGGGAAAGAAGGAGGTTGGGAAACAACAGTCAAAAACTTTATCAGTGGTGTAAAAAAAAAGATAGAAACCTAACAAAAATGGTAGCAAGTTTTACACATGTTGATGGTTAAGAAATTCATAAATACTACAATAAATGTAGCACTGAATACCAAGTTTACTTGTGGAAGAGATGTGGAAAGAATTGCAGCTTGTGCGTTTTTGTCAAGTAGTAGAAGGGTTATTGGAAATTGGAAGGCAATTTTTAACACCAGATGTGGACAGATGTGACTTATTTACACACACATACACTGAACAGAGATAGCTGGTAGATGTTTGAGGTGTGTAGGTGTGGTTTTTATAGTCCTATGTGACCTGGTTGGGCTGGGTAGAGTTTACTGCATTCACCTGGTGTTTCTTGTGGATGAAATGCACATAGCAAGCAAATATGAAATTCTGATCATACTCAAATTTTTCCTTAATATATCAATCATGTTGGAACAAATTCACATTTGCAAAACAAGTGCCAGAGCTAAACTGATTACACTTTATTTCTATCTTAATATTTGTTATTATATTTATTTCTTATCCTAGTTTCTAGTCTCAAAGACTATGAAGTGGTGTCCTTCTTTATAAAACCTATTCTTCCAAATGTGTTCTTGCTAGTAGATAAATCAATAGATTCCCTTGTCTTTTAAGGGATCTGACTACAAAGGTTACACCATTTTTCTTCAGTGGTCTTATATACAAAAAGGGGTCTCCATTGTCTTCCCCTTCCCGTTCAAAAATGGACAATTCTGTTTTTGAAGAGTCCTGTTCTTTAACCTGTTGCATCCTCTATCAAACCACTTATTTCTCTCTTCATCTAATAAACTTAAGGGATAAGTGCTCCGTTTCTAGAGCCCCCATTTCTCTTCACACCATGATAGGCTCTTAATTCCCTGTAATCTTTCTCAGTAAGATCAGTAAAACAGCTCTCTTTAAAGACACTAATGTCCTCCTGGTTGGCAAATTCATGATCTTTCCATTTTCATCCTCCATTCCTGTGAAGCATCTGACTGTTCATCACTGCTTTAGTTTTCTAGGGCTTCTATAGCAAAGTACCACAAACTGGGTGGCTTAAAACAACAGAAATGTATTATCTCACCATTATGGAGGCTTGAGTCTGAAATCAAGGTGTTAGCAAGGCCATGCTCCCTCTGAGACTCTAAATAGAATATTTCTTTGCCTCTCTAGATTCTGGTAGTGGTCACTGACCCTTGGCATCCTCTGGCTTATAGCTCCATCACTTCACTCTCTTCCTCTGTCACCATGTGGTGTTTTCCATCTCTGCTTCTCTCTTATTAAGACACCAGTCATATTGCATCAAAGCTGAACCCTTGACCTCATGTTAATTTAGACCTTAATTACATCTGCAAAGACCCTATTTCCAAAAAAGATCATATTTACAGGTACCAGAACTTAGGATTTCAGTATCTTAGAGGGGGACACACTCATAACAGTCACCTATTCTTTCTTGAAACTCTTTAGTCCATTTCTTTCTGAATACAATAAAAATATTTCAAAATTCCTGAGTTTTTTTCTATGTGTCTTCCTCCATGCTGAACATTTTACATTGATTTTATGTACCCCTTGTAATCCTTACAACTCTTTAAGATAGGTGCCATTATTTTTGCCCACTTTACAGAGCATAAAATTTTAAATAACTTCCCACAAATAAGCTGGTCAAAGAGCTAGACATTGAATGTAGGAGATCTGATCCCAGCACCCACACCTATCATGACATTACCCACCCACCTACCCAATAATTCCTTGACCAGAAACCCAGCATAACAACTGGGGGGATAATTAGGATTTTGCTGCTGATCCTAGAAAACATGGCTTAAATAGAGTGATGGGTGAAAATTCCAAACCACAAGAGATTTAGGAGAGAATGGGAAGAAAAAAGTGAAGCAACAAGGATAAATTAGTATTTTAAAAAGATCTGCAGGCCTGTACCTCTGAAACAAATAATACATTATATGTTTTAAAAAAAGAAGAAGAAGAAGAAGATAGCAGGAAGGGAAAAATGAAGGGGGGAAATCAGAGGGGGAGACGAACCATGAGAGACTATGGACTCTGAGAAACAAACTGAGGGTTCTAGAGGGGAGAGGGGTGGGAGGATGGGTTAGCCTGGTGGTGGGTATTGAGGAGGGCACGTTCTGCATGGAGCACTGGGTGTTATGCACAAACAATGAATCATGGAACACTACAGCAAAAACTAATGATGTAATGTATGGTGATTAACATAACAAAATAAAAAAAATAAAATAAAACTTGGCAAAAAAAAAAAAAGATCTGCAAAGAAGAGAAGGAGAAAGGTCAGTAATAGAGCAGATTAAAGGTTATTTTTAGAATAGGAAGGGCATAAGCATATTTGATAGATTGAAGGCAAGGATTAACTAGAGTCATCCTGGAGATGCAAGGAAGAATAAGGGTGGTTGATCGAACACAATCTTGGAAAATGGAAGAGGTTGTGATCAAGACTACAGATGTGTTGGTCTTTGCAAAAAAGAAAATTTCAGCAGGTCAAGAGAGAGGGGTCAGAGAAAGCGATATTTCTCTCATGTTTCAGCTAAATATCTAACATCTAGCTCAGAGTAGACATCAGCAAATGTCCTTTTACTTTTCTGCCCACAAAGGTTTTTGGCTTCTAAGAAGCGAGTCATGCCACATTCTTTTGGTAATCCTCCAATAAATAAGTAATGATTGCTATCTGAAACCAATAATCATTTCATTTTAATACTTAGCCTTTCTAAGAAAATTCGCTCCTTCTGAAAAGTTATCTCCTTTCTGTAGTTTATTCTGTATTGGGGTTTTGGTTTCTGTAGTTTATTCTATATTTAAGCAACTCTACTGGCTTTTTTGGATAAGAATTCATATGTGAAAATTTGGTGCTCCAAATGTAGATGTCATTATAAAATACTTCAACTATTTGAGGAAAAAGATCAAGTTAAATTCTTTTTAGGACCTGTTGTCCATGGGAAAGCGAATTATGTCAGCAGGGCACTGCTTAAGGTTGTAATTCCTAAACTGCCAAATGGAGGCAATGTGAAATATTACCAAACTCCAAGTTTCAAGTCCACCGAAACAGACAAACAAACAAACAAACAGGGAGAGAGCGGGAGAGCAAGGGGTGGGGGGAGGATGGAGAGGAGGAATGGGAGAAAGGAATAGAAAAATACAAAGAAGAAAGAAATACAAAGTTTTATCAAAATCAAAATGACATGTTGGCATCCATTTAGCTAACGGCTAATAATTTGTAGCTCCCCATAAATACCTAACCTTTCAACACTGAAAAGGCCCAAGATAAACATTCCTGTTATTCCTTACATACTCATTGCCTTACTCTAGCCCAGCCAACCCAGTCTTGGCTCCCTCTCCTTCTTCCTCCTACTCCAGCCTCCAGACATGTTTCTACGCAGACCCTCCCATGCCAGCAGTAGCCACCTACCAACCATCTGCCAAGCTGCCTTCCTGCCCTCATTCATCTGAAAAATTTTCTTAAATCCTACCCCATCAGGAAAACAACCTCAGTTTGTAGGCAGGAACATAAGAGTCTGCCTCTGGAGTATAAAGACAAGTGTTTCTATAAAGCATTTTAATTTTTAACTCTTTCAGTCTGTACAATAACATTATAAGGTATTATTGTACCCATTTTACAAAGGAGCAAATCCAAGCTTAGAAATGCTAAGTGATTTATCCATATTTCCTTAGACAGTAAAGGTCAGAATTGGAACTCAAATATAGGTCTTCTAATTCCTGCTGATATAAATTGTTCTTAAAAAGGCAAAAATGGATTATGCTTTCTATTCTAGGAACACAACGGATTTTCAAATGGTTGTGCAAGTGCCCTATGAGCTCATAATAAATATTAAACCTATTCATCTACAAAATGAATTGACTTCATGCAATAGTAAACTAGAAGCAGGAAACCACTTTCTAGGAGGGAAGGGCTTAGCTACCAACCTTACCCAAGCAACAGAGAGTACTATTTAGTGTTTTAATTTGCAAAAATGCAATAAAAAGCTCAGCTAAATCTCCAGGCAGGTTTATAAGTAAATAATAACCATACAAGATACATGGGATGCCTTTATGATACCTCCAAGGTACAAATGATCACAAGGGAAAATCAACAATGAATGCCCCAAGAGAAAGCAGCTAATATTAAATGAATTTCAGCAAAGTCATTTTTATTAAATTTTCATGCTTTCAACGAAGATTCATGAGTGTCTAGTCTATGTTAGTCAATGGATAAGATTCAAGAGTTAGCAACTAAATGAGGTCCAGCCCCTGTGGTCTAGGAATTCTTCTCTGCCTACAGTCTTCAAACTTCCTGCTATAACAGACTCTGCTCTTATTTTTGTTTTGGTCATTTGGGGGGATGAATCATTTCCATCAGCTTCATTCTCCATGACATTCCAGTTGCTCCTACAGGGCTGACTCCATAGTCTCTGGAGGGTAGCTACCAAAATTACAACAAAGTCTGACATCACTTTGCAAGCCCTTTTTTGATGCTGGAATCCTCTACTTTCTATACCACCTACCATCAAGTTCTCCTTCAAGGCCTATGATTGCATCAAGAAAATATTACAGCTGCCCCACATTGCCACATACAACATGGACCAGTTACACAAAAGAAAGATTTTTACTGTCCTGACAATAATGAGATAGTCAATGTCCTAATACCACTTGGCTGATGGTTCTTAAGTTTCATGGATTTAGTCACATGACATATTATGGGCTCAAAGTCACATTTACATTGGGCTAGATCTTACTTCTCTACAGTAGATGATAAAAATCACAACCACAAATAGAAGATTTCATAGAGGAATAGAAATTTCAATAAAATAGAACAAAAATATGACAAAGATAGAAAGGGATAGTGCAGGACTTCTAGAATGATGCATTAGGTAGGCTCTCCATAGAAGCAGTGGCAAAAATTATTAAAATCAAATTTTCAAGAACTCTGGAAATTAATCAAAGACTTTCAACAATCTGAAAAGTATTCATTCAAATGAAAACTATGAACCTTGGTAAGAACAGAAGGGTTTGTATATTGTAATTTGATCTACTTCTATTTTTCTCTCCCCAGTTCTATAACATCCTTAAAAACCAGCAAATTTTCAACCATGGTAGCTGTGAAAACCAACAGGAAGGTAGTCTACATCCTGATATAACATAGTCAAACTACTGAAAACCAAAACAAGGAAAGAATCTTGAAAACAGCAAATAAATACATACAATAAAATTAACAGCTGACTTCTCATCAGAAATCAGGAAGGCCAGAAAGCAGTAAGATGACATTTTTAAAGAGCTGAAAGAAAAAATTGTCAACAAGGAATTCTATACACAAATTAAGACATTCTCAGGAAAAGAAAAACTGAGAGAATGCATTATTAGCAGAACTACCCTACAAGAAATACTAAAAGGAATCCGTTAGGCTGAATTAAAAGGACACCAGAAGTAATTCAAGTCCATACCACCAAGAAAGTTAAAAGAGAGCCCACAAAATGGGAGAACATATTTATAAGTCATATATGTAATATGAGCCTCATATCCAGAATATATAAAGAACTCTTAAACTCATTAGTAAAAAGATAAATAATCTGATTAAAATGAGCAAAGGATTTGAATGGACATTTCTCCAAAGAAGACGCAGAAATGTCTAACAAGCACATGAAAAGATATTCAACATAATTAGTCATTAGGGAGGTATATAGCAAAACTACAATGAGACATCACTTCACATCCACTAGGATAGCTAGAATCAAAAGATAGACAACAAATTTCTCTTGGAAGGTAGAAAAACATGAACCTCATATATTGCTGGTGATTGGTTCAGCCACTCTGGAAAAGTTTATCACTTTCTTAAAATCTTAAACACTGAGTTACCACATGATATAGTAATTCTATTCCTAGGTACCTATCCTACAGAAATTACAGTTGACCCTTGAACAATGCCAGGGTTATGGGTGCCAACCTCCCACACAGTGGAAAACTTGCATGTAACTTGTGACTCCCTCAAAAACTTAACTACTAATAGCCTACCATTGACCAGAAGCCTTAACTGATAACATAAACAGTCTATTAACATATTTTGTATATGTATTATATACTGTATTCTTACAATAAAGTAGATAGAGAAAAGAAAATGTTATTAAGAAAATCGTAAGGAAGAGAAAATACACATATAAGTTACTGTAAAAAATCCACATATAAGTGGACCTGCACAGTTCAAACCAGTGTTGTTCAACAGTCAATTGTACAACATATATCCACAGAAAAACCTGTACATGGATGTTCATAGCAGCATTATTCATAATAATTATCCATATTAATAACTAAAAGTAGAAACAATCTAAGTGTCTATTAGCTGATGAATAGATAAATAAAATGTGATATATTCATACAATGGAATTCTGGATAGATAATGGATAATAATGGATAGATAACTGGTTTCCTAAGACTAGAGAATACGAGGTTGGAGAGTTGCTGCTAACGGGTCTGGGCTTTCTTTTTGGGGTGATGAAATGTTCTAAAATTAGTGTGGTGATAGTTGTACAACTTTATGAATATACTAAAATCATAAATTCTACACATTAAATGGATGGATGGTATGGTATGTTAATTATATCTCAACAAAGCTCTTTTAACAAAAAGGGTGAGTGAAGTAAAGATAACTTCCATAGATCCACAGTCATACTGTAACTTGCAAATAGGTACTGAGAAATTTTAATTAAAAGAATTAAACACTATGTATGGTAGAAATAGATATCATGATTTGGGGTGTGTAGTAATGATTTAATAACAACTAAAATTTACCAATTGCTTACTATGTCCTGCTAGGCACTGTGCTATAAATTAGACAGTTTTACAAAGCACTTTTTCAGAATGGATCAAAAGTAATCCTATCTCTCAGAATTTGTCATAAGGAAATAGATAGCTTTGTTTAGAAAAAAAAAAGAAAGAAACTAAGATCAAAAATACATTCATCATGGCATTATTTATAATATTAAAAACCTAGAAGTCATTTAAATGTCCAACAGTAGCAACAACTGTGGCATATGGTTAATTTCATATATTCGATAATCAATAAAGATTATGGTTTGGAGCACTATGTAGTTCCTTGCATAAATAAGGGGCTACAGAATTGCTTATGTACTACAATAGTAAGAGCAAACATCTATCGAGTTTTTCAGGCACTGCACCAAACACTTTACATACATTAATTCATTTAGGCCTCATGTTAATCCCTTGAGGTAAGCGTTATAGAGCAGTTGTCAAGGTCACCATGCTAGTAAGCGGTAAAGGCAACGTTTGAATCTTGGCCATCTGCCTCCTCAGACCATGTCTTAGCCATTAGGCTGCACCACCTTTCTATCATAGCATCATACTCCATGGATGTGGACAGGGACTAGAAAAGATATTCAACAGTGGAAATATTTGGCTTAATGGAAGGATTAGGAGTAAAGTTTTCTATCTCATTTTTAAAATTTTCTAAAGTTCATATACTTTGTTACCTTTATATAAAAAAATGGGGGAAAAAACAAAAAATCTTTTATTCCTGTTATAACTCCTGTTTACCTCTTTACTCCTATTACCCCTTAGGATAAAAGATTTCATGTCTACCAAGAAAAGGTAATGCAAATATAACATCAAAACAAAGATTCTCTATTCCATCTTAGGGAATGTAAATCATAATATATCTTAGCAAGCAAGTTATAGCATATCAATTTTACCTTGAATATATCTGCACTGTTAGGATTAAACAGCTGATATTTCCCAGATCCCAAAATAATAGGACCTGAACATGTTGCTTCTCCATAGACATAAAGGGATACTGTCGCCGTGGTGCCGGCATTTTCAAGATCCCCAGTGACAACGGTCACCTTCCAATCTCCTTCTGCAAAGGCAAAAGGAAATTAATATTAAAATGTGGAAGAAAACCATATTAATATTAGGATATGAGGGATTCTACCTAATCCACTTAGTTATGAAATGAATAATCTGTGAAATCAAGTATTAAAATAATTGCTAATCATGGACTCCCTTTTGGAAGCTAGTATGACAAAAAGTCTTTGAAATAATAGATCATTTTAATTACAAATCAAATAAGCAGTAAGCTTTTTAGGGTAGTGGATATTTGGGGGAAATTGGGGAATTGGAAGCACTTAGTACTAGATATTTGGCTAGAAGATTTAGGAGTTTATTTGGTCATCACTGTCAAATCTTTGGGTGGGATCTAATGACAGACATATTGATAACCTGACATTAAGGCATTATCTGTACTAGAGAATAGTCTTGTCAAGCTGGGGCTGGTAATAGTTTGGTGATCTTCGCAGAATCATGGTAAGGATGTGGAAAACCTAAAGACAAAGCAAAAAGAGCTAAAAATTTATTTTTAAAAAATTGCTGGAGTCCCCTAAGGGTTGGAATGAACCAACAAGTAAAGAGTAAAATATCGTATGTAGGGCCTAGCCGAATTGAGAGGGTTTGGGAGGGGGAAGATGAAGAAAGGAGGTATTTGAAACAGAGAAAGACCATGTGTCATGTAAGCAGAATGGATCATTGAGCTTCCTGCCACAGCGATGCTGGAAGCAAGGAAGGTTGAGGCAAGCAGAGCATGACAGAAAATATCTTTTAAGAAGATCTACAACTTGATCTGTGATTGGTTTATTTGGGAAAACAAATAGAGATAGCATTTATTTAATCATCTTGTGCACTTTTGGAAAATGGCACGATCAACCCCAAAACAGTGAAACCCTCTCAACTTGAGTCCACACCACACAGTCAAGAGTAACAAACGATAGAGTCCTGTCTACTAGAACTCTCTACTCATTACAACTGATCCCTGGATTGCAAGGGCAATTTAAAGATGTCTGTTATCATTTTCAAAGCCTCCATAAACACATACTGCCTTGTGAGTATTTATTACATTTTCAAAAGGGGATGAAGACCCACCACTATTCTGAATATCTGAGTTCTCAGTAAGTCCTCCACTCAGAGGTTAACTTTCTTTTTAGTACATTACACCACTCTCCCCAGTCCCCAATCCATCCACAAAGAGCATAGGAACGTCTCTAATCAGTTTGACAAAATTTGCATCAGGTAGATTTTGCATAATGTTACATTTGTTACTAAAGATGGAACTTTTATTAAACCTTAGTACCAAAATGCCAAAGGAGGGGCACAACTCACAGGGGTGCACTCTGCTATTTCCACCTTGTAGCAAGTTTACTTTGAGGAATTTCAGTTCATTTTTCAGTGGGAAAATTAGAAAACATGAAAATTTCAAACTATAATTCCATTGAGAATCCTACCATGATATTAATTCTTATAGAAAGCCTTCCACCTGTGCTTTGATGCATAATTCAAACAAGTTCAAGTATCTCTTTTCCTGTTTTTAGATTTTCTTTCCTATCTCATCTTTATCTCCTTCCCCTGCCATCTGGGCCTGCACTGGGCTTTTTGTACCATGCTATCCATGGGGAGAGAGACACAAATGAGTTTGCATGTTGGCTTGCATATCTTGTTTACTACAACAGAGACAAATAGCAATGAACCATTGATTTATATAATATTCTTATGTTCTTTCCTTTTGAAATTACCATGTCACCACAACATGAGATTTGAAGGTGGAATAACCAATGAAATATCTTCTGTGGTGATTTTTTAAATTGTCATTATTCTCAGCATGATTTTCTTTACTAGCACTGGGAAAAAATTAACTATTCCAGTATTCCCTATAGTGTACTTTTAAAATATGATCATTTAACTTCTCTAAGAATATCTCACTATCTAAAATACGAAATAGAAACATTTGTAGAAAATATCATAGAGGTACACGCTGAGTCTATATTTGAATTAAAAGTTCCACTATCCTGCAAAACAGTTTATTTTTATCAGAGCTAAAAATATGTTTATGGTTTTTATATCTCTTATTATGTGTCACAGTTACAAGTTTTTAGTTCTGTAATTTCTATTGTGAAACTATCTTCACCAACAAAAATCAAAGAACATGAGTTCAGATATTCTAAGTGTCTCTTTTCTTTCTTTCCTTATAGCTTCTGTCTGTTCAACCCCAAGGAGTTATACCCCAAAATACTGTAATCTGCTAACCCCTTTAGAAAATCACTTCTATTAACTCAAAGTTCCCAAAGAGAATTCCATGTAATTGAAATCTAAGTATTTATCTCGTATTTACCAGTGTTTTAAAGGTTTTTATAAAAAGTTTGTTGACTATGCAATAAGCCATTGCTGAGAATCTACCTCAGACTGTCCCATTTTATTCTCTTTTCATTGGCTCTCAAAGCTTAAATTTGGAAAGATACTATAATAGTTGCCTCCATTTGAAGAAATCCTGTTACAGAAAAAAGAAAACTTTTCTTGGAGACTACGTCCTAGGAGGATTATTTTTCTTTTATGTTAAAAATGTTTAAAAGTAGTCTAGATAGATATACTCTATGATCTCCAAATAACCCAACAATAAATTTAAATTTCTCATCAATAATAAAGTAAGTTTTAACAGCAGCTTCCACTTTAACAATAGAAAGTATGTGTTCTGTATTTGCTATTTTTATGTAGCTAAGTTAAAACTGAACTAGAAAATCCTGAACTTCAGGATATGATGCTATGCCAACAACTGGAATTCAATTCATATTTGTTGACCAGCTGATTTACAAGTATTAAGTGTCTATATTATGTACAAGCATTGTTATAGACATTCAAGAGGCTATGAGACCATCTGAGTCAAATTATGAAACCAGACTTGACAGTTTATAAATCTTACCTAATACCAAATTTACTGATCATTCACTAGCAAGCCATAAGCTAAGCATTCTTCCTTTGGAAAGATCATGGACCAGGGATTGGCATATTATGGCCCACTGGCCAAATCCAGCCTGCCACCTGTTTTTGTAATTAGTTTCACTGGAACACAGCCACACTCATTTGTTTATGTATTTTCCATGGGTGCTCTTGTGCTACAACAGCAGAGTTGGGTAGTTGCAACAGAGACCATATGGCCTGCAAAGCCTAAGATGCATATTATCTGGCCCTTCATCATAAAACTTTGCTGATTCCTGCTCTGTATGATTGATATAACTCAAAAATGTCCTCTCCAGCCTCCATTAGAACATGTGCGGTTTCAGACTTAAACCATGCAAGATTTAAGCAATGCAAGCTCAGCTATCAAACCCCATTGATTTCCTTGTTTACATCGCCATCTCTACTCAGGCCTCCACCACTCCATAAATACCAGGTTGATTTACAACAGGCAATCTAGACAGACCAGGCATATTCTGCTATGGCAGACTGCATTATTTAAAGGCCTTACTGATATCTCCCAACCCACTTGCTCTTTTGCAAAGTGACATTTTACCTCTCTATTAAGAGGTAGAGTCTATTTTCCCTGATTGAATCTGGGCTGCCCTTTGCCAATATAATGCAGCAAAGTGACACTCTGGGACTTCTGAGCCTAGGTTGGTCTGGGTCTGTTAGAATACTTTCTCAATATACTCCCTCTTGGACCCCAGGAGTTGTGCTATGAAAACCTAAGGCACATGGGAAGCCCTCATGTAGGAAGGTAACTCCAGCTGAGCTGCCAGTGTCATCAACCAGTGGAATGGGTGACCCATCTTGAAAATCCAGCCATAGCTTCAGATGTCTGTACAAATGAAGTACTATCAGACTAAAGTCACAAAAGTTTCTGAGCAAGAATCACCTGGCTGAGCCACATCCACTCACTGAAAGGTGAAAGACAGTAATCAATTACTGTTTTTGAGCCACTAAGTTTCAGGGTGGTTTCTTATAAAGCAAGGGAAAACTGGAAGAGCTGCTGAAAGCATTTCACAGGTAAGAGCTCTCTGTTATCTTTCACTAATAAATACCATTAGTGTTTCTACCAGGAGGTCTTATTCTTAGCATGTATGCAGGGAGATTTGACTGAGGCATCTCCTTCATTTCCTAGGAAAAGGAAAAAAAGTAGCTTGTAGGTCTACTGTTAACTGTTTCCTTTCCAAAATTTTCTTATTAATTAGAGGTTTATATTTAGGAAGGCATGAGTGAGTTATTTTGGTGAGCAAAATCCCTATAGCTAGTGAAGTTCAATAGCCCTTCCTTAGATCTTAACAATTTATCTTTACCTTATTCTGTGTATTCTGTTACAGGGGTTACACACATTTGCCTTCGTAGTTCAGAAAATTGACCCTGTTGTTGAATATAGAAACATCTGTGTCTAGACACATTTTCAGTTACTTGGCAACTACCCACTGAATACTCAAAGAAATGTAAGGAGGGTGCATGTAAATTAAGCTCTGACCATGTAATTGTTAGTTCAGCATACTGAGGAAAAAACTCCTCAAAGCACATTAAGTCATCATAATGCACAGTAAAAACTATGGGACAGGCATGCTTTGCCTGATGATGCACCAGATAGTAAGCATATTCCCATGACATTTACCTTAACAGAGCAGGACACAATAGGATGCAGTGAGAGTGACAAGACTTAATGCATGCACCTCTGCAAATTGCAACCTCCCACTGCTCTGATCACAATCACAGGTAGATTGAGACAGCCTAAGAAGAACAGTACCACTATGCATCATGAAGCATGTGCTTGGCTCTTACTTGGTGGAGAGGTTGAGCATGTGTCAAGGAAAGATGGAGGAGAGCTGCAGGTGACTCAGGGGAACAAAAATCCTAAAGTTAACCAGATCTACCCTCTCACAAAGACCTGTGAGGCTCCCCCCAGACTCTAGGTGATGAATCCAAGAATTCCTTCTACCCACATTCCTTCTGCTCCTTGAGAGAGGTCAGAACAAATAAAACTTTTCCATCTTTCCATTCATGGCAATATTTTAATGTTGCTAATAGATTGCCATGCCTGTCAAATGCTTAATTAAGCTCTGTTCATAACATCGATAACCCCTGCCCACAGCACCCTTACAAAGCAGCCTCTGGCCCCTCTGAAATCTCTCTCACACAGCTAATCACACACTGTCCTTCAGTTATCTTGAAGGGCTTTTTCCTACCACCAGGGCTTTACCTGAAAGTCACTTCTTCCAAGAAGCATTTCCAGACACCTCTTCCAGTAACTAGAATGAACCCTTCTCTCCATATCTCTTGACCCTGTGCACACTTCAATCCCGAGATATACAAACAAGATCTATCTCTCTGTCCCTTCTACCCCTATCTACCCACCCAGACTGTAAGCCCCTCAAAGGGCAAGTTTTGGTCTTACATGTCTCTGTATCCCTAGGGCCTAGTACAATACTTGGCACAGAGTCATAAAATGTTTGGGGATCCATTAAGAAATATTTTGAAAAGTATTTTTTCATGTGTCTGTTAGCCATTTGTATGTCTTCTTTGGAGAAGTGTCTGTTCATGTCTTCTGCCCATTTTTTGACTTGATTATTTGTTTTTTGGGGGTTGAGTTTGAGAAGTTCTTTATAGATCTTGGATACCAGCCCTTTTTCTATAGTGTCATTTGCAAATATCTTCTCCCATTCTGTGGGTTGCCTCTTTGTTTTGTTGACTGTTTCCTTTGCTGTGCAGAAGCTTTTTATCTTGATGAAGTCCCAAAAGTTCATTTTTCCTTTTGTTTCACTAGCCTTTGGAGATGTATCTTGAAATAAGTTGCCGTGGCCAATGTCAAAGAGGTTACTGCCTATGTTTTCCTAAATTCAAATCAAAACCACACTGAGATACCACCTTACACCAGTTAGAATGGCAAAAATTGACAAGGCAAGAAACAACAAATGTTGGAGAGGTTGTGGAGAAAGGGGAACCCTCTTACACTGTTGGTGGGAATGCAAGTTGGTACAGCCACTTTGGAAAACAGTGTGGAGGTGTCTCAAAAATTAAAAATAGAGCTCCCCTATGACCCAGCAATTGCACTCCTGGTATTTACCCCAAAGACACAGATGTAGTGAAAAGAAGGGCCATATGCACCCCATTGTTCATAGCAGCAATGTCTGCAATAGCCAAACTGTGGAAAGAGCCAAGATGCCCTTCAATAGACGAATGGATAAAGAAGATGTGATTCATATATACAATGGAATATTACTCAGCCATCAGAAAGAATGAATACCCAACTTTTGCATCAACATGGATGGGACTGGAGGAGATTATGCTAAGTGAAATAAGTCAAGCAGAGGAAGTCAATTATCATATGGTTTCACTTATTTGTGGAACATAAGGAATAACATGGAGGACATTAGGAGAAGGAAGGGAAAATGCGGGGGGGGGAATTGGAGGGAGAGATGAACCATGAGAGACTATGGACCTGAGAAACAAACAGGGTTTTTGAGGGGAGAGAGGAGGGGGGATTGGTTAGTCCGGTCATGGGTATTAAGGAGGGCATGTACTGCATGGAGCACTGGGTGTTATACGAAAACAATGAATTGTGGATCACTACATAAAAAACTAATGATGTGTTGTATGGTGACTAACATAACATAATAAAATAAAATTTAAAAAAAAAGAAACATTTTGAAAAATAAAGACTGAATGTATGAGAAAGGATATGCAAGGCATTGAAAATGCTTTAGTACAATATATAACTATTTCTCAACAAAAATAAGTCCTGATTATGCATCATTAGGGTCATTTTTGTACACAGGACAAGGACATTGTTATTTACCTCATAATTGGTCTTGTTATTAGCACAAAGATAATAAAAGCAATATTGACCTTGTATCACCCAAATTTTGAAGGGCATGTAAATACATTTCAATGAGATTTGGCAGATATTATAAACAAGACAAATTATTACTTTATCCTAATTTTTGATAATTTTATCTCCAAACAATTCTATGTATATAAACTCACAAATCCTTCAAAATACCACCTCATAAGAGGATCATGAGTTTTTTTGAATTTTTTTTCAGTACTTTACAAATATTTTTATTCTTCCAAGAGACAAATATCATTAATCTTATTATACATACAAAGCAATAGAGAAATGATGTGCTCACTACCACAGGAGTTAGGATAAATTTGATACAGAATTAGAAACAGTTATGCTTCCTAGAATAAAATGGTTTCAAACAATACTCAATTTTCTTCACTTTAAGTCTGGAAAACAAGCATAAAACACTATCAGAAGTGAATCTATTATATATTTTATATTGATATTGTTTAGGGTAAATGGTTTGTCATTTCTCTGGTTTTGTTTATTATTTATTGCTGTGTGGCATGGTAAAAGACAGCCCAGTTTACAGGGCTGAATAGAGTAGAGACACATCCTGGCCATGGGCCTTGTTGCCTGCTCCAGGCCAAATGCTAGTGCAATGGGACTGCCTCTGGATGCTCAAGACCCTTGACATCTTTTATCATGACGGAAAATGAAGTTTAAACATGACCACTGATTGGGTATGTGAGGTGTACAGGCTCTGGTTAAATGTTTTGTAGATATTATTTTTACCTAATCCTCACAGCCACTCTAATGGTTTCTATTATTGTCTCCATTTTCTAAGAAAGAACTGAGGCACAGAGAAATTCAGTGACTTCCCCAAGCCACACAGTGAATAAGTGGTGCAGTCTAGATTTAGAATCTTCATTACTAACCAGGATGCTCAGTAGCATCCCCACATGTTGGAGCTTGTTATAGATCGCTGTTAAGTTAGGATGATGACTCTTTATTGCAGTTTACTGTGAATCCTTTGCCTCTCTGTTTAGTATATTCAACTCCGCTTCAAATCTTGATTCTTGACAGGGAAAGTAGCATGGTGGCTAAATGGCAAGCTCCTGCAGGGTCCCCAGGTTCCCTGTGACCATTCTCAACCTCGATGCCAGATTCTTATCAGTGGTATTTCTGCTTTGTCCTTATCCCAAATTCCTCTCAACTTTGTCCTTCATGCTTGTTGCTAAATCTCTCCATGCCTCTACTGATCATCCGCCTTACCATGGCTAGAAACCTTAGTTTGACTCTCTCTGAATATTTGCTAACAACTCTCAAGTACTTCATGCTCTGGCTTCTAAGCAACCTATTAGGTCTAAACCTACCTTCAGAACAACATCACTGGCATCATTAGGATAGCAATTCATGATCCTCAATTATAGAATTCAAGTCTTGACCTACATATGCAGTTTACATGAACTACTCTCTACCAATTCTACTGCTGTGGTTATCTATTGCTGTATAACAAACCATCCAAAAACTGAATGGCTTTAATCAACAATAATTAATTCTTTGGCCAATGAATCTGCAATCTGGGCCAGACTTGGCAGAGAAAGTTCATCTCTGCTCCATACAGCATCGGCAGGGGTGGCTTAACAGCAGACAGAAGGATCTGTGTTCAAGATTGCTCTCTCATGTGACTGGCAAGTTGGTACTGGCTGGCCCCTGGCTGCTGTCTGGAAGCTCAGGCAGGGCTTGGGGCAACAGCCTTTGTGCCTCTCCATGTAGACCTGTCCATGTGATCTGAGCTTGTTCATAGCATGATAGCTGGGCTCCAAAAACAAACATTCCCAGAGAGAGGGCCAGGCAGAAGCACCATCACATCTTTTGACCTACTAGTATATGGCAGAAACATCACATGGAATAACTTTTGTTCCACGCTATTAGTTGAGGCAGTCTCAAAGGTCTGCCTAAGTTGATTCCACCTTTTGATGGGGAATTGGCAAGGTTCTGGAAGAGTACATGGGACAGGAAATGTAGTTATAGCATTTTAGCAAATAGTCCGCCACATCTACTTTTCCAGACTTGTACATCCCAACTCCTCAGCCCCCTTTTCCAACAGAACCACCATTCCCTAGGTCAGTGGTTCTCAACTGGGGGTCATTTCCCCACCCAGGAAACATTTGGTGAAGCCTGAAGACATTTTTCATGGTCACAACTGGTGGCTAAGTGCTATCAGCATCTAGTGGGTAGAGGTTCAGAGATGCTGCTAAACATCCTATGGTATACTTGACAATTCCCCACAACATAGAATTATCCATCCCAAAATGTCAACAGTCTCAAGGTTGGGAAATCTTGCCTCAGACTAAGTAAGAGCCATTTGATTAATCCTATTTCATCCCAAACTGCACTATGCTTTTTGTGAATTATCTCCAAATAGAAATTGGTTGAGAGTAGGCTCTTTGTGGCAAAGTATCTGCATATCTGTTGGATGTTCTGAAGATACTGAGATCATATTATTGTTTTAGTGTCAAACCCATTATATTCAATTACTATGTTGAATTATAGGTATCTTGTCTCAGTCAGGAAAAGGTATGAATCAATATTCTAGAATCAATGCAGCATAAATGACTATCCAAACACTGGCCATTTACTGCCAGGAAAAAATGAGGCAAAAGCCAAGCAGGGGGCATGAGAAGCACTGCAGTGTTTCCCTGGTTGCTCACTTAACTCTTCCTGGCAGCCCATGTCAAACAGCAATTCACAGCAAATATCTGGCCTCTGATTAGAATTCCTATGAGCTCACCTTCTTCCTTCTGGTTCCAAACTTGTCCCCACATTGACTTCTCTTTTCCCATTTAGCTGCACTGGAATTTGTTAACCAAGTTTCAAGCAACATATGTCGGGACTGATGAGGCAATCCCAGAGATGGTTTCTCTGGCATTTCAGGTGCACACATCACAGGCACTTATCTGGGACACTGACCCCTCAGACCCGCCCAGGTTCCCAGGTACCCACAGCATGTCTTCCTATCCAGGAAGAAAGACTGACCAAACAGGTAGAAGTTTCCAACACAGGAGCAGGTGGTCACATCTTTATCCATACAACTACAAAAACCATGTGCCGTAAATGATCAGAGCAGGGGGCAATTCAAAGCCATCTACACTTGATTTGGAATGCATGATGATGTTATAAAAGAGTTTATATTCTTAATTATGTTGAACCAATAATTAAATTTCAGTTTCTTTCCTAGAGCGGACACTATGGGTAGTGAGATCTGCAAACATGTATAGAAAATAGAATTGAGAAAGAGAAAATATTTTAATAATCTTTACCCCAGATAATTCACCAAGTTGCTAATGATCATGCTACAAAGAGTTGGCATTCCCTATAAATATGTAAGTGCTCCAAGAATTTTACAGTCCCTCAAGTCAGAAACCCTTGAGAGCATGCAGGAAGCTAGCCATTTAAAGTGAAACAGTTTTGTATAATGCTTAAGAGCTGAATTCTAATACCAGTTCTTTCAGTTACTAACTGACTTAAGGTTCTGGTACTTCAAGCCAGTTTCTTGGGATGATATTTTTAAAACCCTGTCACTATAATACCACTGAATTCTGGGCAAATTGAAAAAGAAAAACAAACTTTTTAGTACATTAATTCATTTCCAAGAAAGAAAGAAAAATTCCCCACTGCCAAATAATAATAATAATAATAATAATAATAATAATAATAATAATAGAAATAACAAAGGTGCCATCTGCAGAAGTAGTGAGTAGTCAGCACTCTGGAAGGCTGGAGTTGTGCTTGTGGCAAATGTCAATACCCCAGGCCAGGAGATGGGAGACTGCAGCCACATAAGTCTGGGAGCTGGACCTGAGACTTTTGAAGTAAGCCAAAAGTGTCTATACCCTTAGTGAAAGGTTGGGCTCCAAATAATCGTCAGCAAAGGAAGCCTCGCAGAAACCTAATTTGTCTCCACAAAGGTTCTAGGTGAAAAAAGATTACTAAGAATAATAACAATAATAATAATCTCCCCAAGAATTAAAAACATCCTTTCACTTGCATCTAGAAAAAGGTTAAAAGCTAAAGATCTAAAAATACAGCCTAATCATCTAGAAAAACAATACAACAAAATAAATACCAAGGCATAGATGATGTATACACGTATATAAATACACACACATTCCTAATGACTAGGGACAGTTAAAAGAAGTTCCTTTAAAGAATAGTATGGACTCTGGAGTCAGACCATTTGGATTCAAATTCCAAATCTGCTATTTGCCACCTGTGTGAACTTATATGAGTTTTTTTTTTTTTTAAGCATGTCCTTTAGTTTCATTATCTGTAAATGGAATAATGATACTGTCTACCTCATGGGTTATTGTGAGGATTAAATAAATATATCTAAAACCCTTAGACCCTACATAGTAAATGTTATATGAGTTCATTATTAATGTTGCCATTACCACTTCTATTCCACATTGTCCCACAGACCTAGATAGCATCTCAGGACAAGAAAAGGTGTCATTATTCACATATGATATGGCTGCTTTCACAGATCATTCAAAGAGTAAGTGAAAATTTATTAGAATTAATTTAATGTATTTATTATTATAGAATTAATATAAATTTATTAGAATTTAAAAGAGAGCTTACCATAATGGCTAGCTATAAGCATTATACAAAAGGCATTGATAACTGTTAGAAAATTCAATCCAGCAATGTACATTAAAAATATTATCCATGACCAAGTTCAGTCTAACTCAGAAATGCAGTTTTACTATGATAAATGATTTCACCTATATGAATTATAAATATTTATTTTTATAAGGTATCAAGTTTGGGAAATATGTCTTAGATAATTGTGGGAATTCATTAAACACGGCCTGGAGTTAATGATGGCTCATAATTGTATTTATTGTTAATCACCTCAAAATGAAATTAACTCAGTTGATTCCTTCTTTTCCTCTCTACCATTAGACTGAAATAGCATCTTGGTCTACGTTCTTCCCACTGCAGCTATACAGAAGGGCACAAATTATATAAACATGCTTCATGTACTTTCAAAATCTAAGACTCATGTTTGCTCTTCAACACTCTTAACCACAATGTCACACTGCCTCATCAGATTAGACTACTTAACTTCCCAAGGTTCTTTCCACACCATAAACTAGCTTATTCATATAACTATAAAACTACTAATGTATCCCAGGAATCATATCTCAGGAAATATTAAAGATAACATTCTTCAGAATTTAAAAATGAAATAAAATAAAAGAAGACCATTCACAGACAAATAATGGTAGTGTCCCATGAACTAAGGTCTGTGATTAATCTGCATTTGTACTATAAAAAATAAAGACATTTTAATGAGACCATAAAAATAAACTAAAACGAAAGAATGATTAATTGTAAGAAAACATTTTATAATACTTTATTTAATCAAAATTACACTAAAAAATTATATTTACCAAACTCCTTGGTAAACACATCTGCTATATACTGCAACTTCATTATATTCGGTATCACAATGTTGATTATATGGTTAATATTATTAACATAGGACTTTCAACATTTTCATCCTTATTTAAAATCTTTAGTTCAAAACTATTAGCCTAGGGACGCCTGGGTGGCTCAGTCAGTTAAGTTCTGCCTTCAGTTCAGGTCATGATCCCATGGTCCTGGGATCGAGTCCCGCATCTGGCTCCTTGCTCAGTGGGGAACCTGCTTCTCCCTCTGCCTGATGCTCCCCCTCCTTGTGTGCTCACTCTCTCTCTTCTCTCTCTCTGACAGATAAATAAATAAAATCCTTAAAAAAAACTATTACCCTATATTACTCATATATACACCATCGAGTCCCGAGATTAATAGTTAATTTTTCTACTTAGAGTGCCATTTCAAGCTTTATTGCTTAGGGGCTTACTGTAAGACAGAACTTTTGAGGGCGCCTGGGTGGCTCAGTTGATTAGGCAACTGCCTTCGGCTCGGGTCATGATCCTGGAGTCCCGGGATCGAGTCCCGCATCGGGCTCCCTGCTCAGCGAGGAGCCTGCTTCTCCCTCTGACCCTCCCCCTTCTCATGTACTCTCTCTCATTCTCGCTCTCTCAAATAAATAAATCTTTAAAAAAAAAAAGACAGAACTTTTGAGGTCCCTTAAAATTACTAAGGGATTCTAGAACAGTAGTAAAATTACATCCACATTAACAGTCTGACACATGCATAGCTTTTCCCCTACACACAACTAAAAAACAAAAGTAAAATATAAGCCAAAATACAATTTCTAACATAATAAATGCAAATGCTGGTTATCAGAATGGACATACTATTTGCATCTCAGTGGCCATCCTAATCAATACAGGACTTTACGAATATAATAATGTTAGCATTAACCCTTGCCTAGTTTCAAATTGCCACACAGTACAAACATTTTGGGGAACATAAAGGTTTGTTAACTTGGTATGCATATTAGTAATTTCTATTTATCCATCTCATTCAGATCAGCTTTAAAATGTAAATATATTAATAACTATTGCAGGTTGATTTGAAGAATATCTAATTGAAAAAGCTAACCTCAAAAGACTTAAAAAGAAAACTGAGAACCAATATGCCAATTAGTTTTTAAAAAAGGACAATTAATAGAAATTAATCATTTGGAAAATGATTACTTCACCCATGTATTTAAATTATTGAAGAGAAAAACATTTGGGGCTAAAGTTTCTTATGTTTGTTTCTTTATAAATCAAACCATAATATAATGCCTTTTCCTATACTCATTTTAAATATTTTTGGATCAATAGTTTAAACTCAATAGGAATATACTAAAAAATGTATAAGGCAGGTAATCTTGAAACAGAAATAGATCATTTCAGATGATTAGAAGATGAAAAGTGGCAACAACATTTACCAGTTGCTTCCTCTTGTATTTTAGGTTGATGATTTATTTGCATTTCTGCAAAAATAAAAGTGAAGTGCAGTTAATAATAGATCTGAGACATTATAAGTGGGAGAGAAAGAAGTGTGAGTTAACTCTTTAATGGTAGCATGGGGCACTTGGGTGGCTCAGATGGTTGTGTCTGCCTTTGGTTCAGGTCATGATCTCAGGGCCCTGGGATCAAGTCCCACATCAGGCTCCCCGCTCAGTAGGGAGTCTGTGTCTTCCTCTGCTCCTTCCCCCCACACTTGTACTCTCTCTCTCTCTCTCAAATAAATAAATAAAATCTTTAAAAAAAATAGTTTAATGGTAGCAAATCCTTAGGCTTATTTTTAACCTACAGTAGGGCATATAATGTTGCCAAGACACATCTTTACACCTGCTTTTATTTTCACTGTGAGGAATAATGATAAATCTGATGCAAAGGGTAAACTATCAAAAGGGACATTCTGGGGGCAAATGGGGAATGTTCCATGACACCCAGTTGTATCAAAATCATCTCATAATATTCCATTGTGTGTGTGTGTATATATATATATATATATATATATATATATATATATATATATATAT
>NC_058406.1:113201986-113210522 GCF_002201575.2 Neomonachus schauinslandi | reverse complement strand
TATATATATATATATATATATATATATATATATATATATATATATATCTCACATCTTCTTTATCTATTCATCAGTTAATGAACCCTTGGGCTGTTTCCATAAAGAGAGAGAGAGAGAGAGACAAACCAAGAAACAGACTCTTAACTATAGAGAACAAACTGATGGTTACCAGAGAGGTGATGGGTAGGGGGAATGGGTTAAGTAGGTGGGGGTTAAGTAAGTGGTGGGGATTAAGGAGCGCACTTGCTATGATGAGCACCAAGTGATGTATGGAAGTGTTGAATCACTATACTGTACATCTGAAACTAATATTATACTGTATGTTAACTAGACAGAACTTAAATAAAACCTTTAAAAAATCATCTTGTATTCTACTGAAGATTTCATTAATCCTCACCTTGAAGATAAAGTTCAATTTCTGAATGAATTATGCCCTGAGACATAAAGGGAAGCCATCTAAGGAAAAGAGAGAAAAAAGAGAGAAGAAAAAAGAAGAGAAAATTAATTTTTGCTTTTCTCAATTTTTACAATAAGCTCAATTCTGCACTAATTTTGAACATTAAAAGGTAACTATAAAAATAGCTTTTTGTAAAGTCAAACAATCCAATTTACTGTGAACTCATGATTGTGGTAGGAATGATGTCATAACTCTGGCTTGAATAATAAAACACATAAACTACTAAACCTGCTAACCATCTACCTCTCCAAATTCATCAGTCCTCAGTCACTAACACTCATAAATGTACCTGGGCTTCCAGCAGAGCACTGCTCTACCAAGCTGTAATGAGGCAAGGGCTGGTCTCAGACTTTGAGCCTGATACCTGGGCTAGGCTAGAAAGTGTCACCCACCTGTTGGCACAGAAAAATAAGTTCCCTCATTTTAATACATCCTCTACAGAGGTCTCTACCTTGCTTTCACATAATTTCCTTTAATATCTCTTCCTCAGCGTCTCCAAAATAGTGGTAGTACCTTAAAATTTGATGAAAATATTACCACCTTGGAAAATGTGCTTATGCTAAGTAGTAGCTCATCCTGGCAGTTTCCCTCTAAATCAGCCAAACTTCTGTGTTAGAAGCTCCATGTTGTAGAAAAAGCCAAGGCTGAACTCAGAAAACCAATGTTATCACTTTCAGCTTTGGGATATTACCCTCTTGAAGCTTCGTTTCCTTGACTAAATTATCTCCTTACAGAGCTGCTGTGAAGTTGAAATGAATAGTCATGTGGTACATAAATGTTACTATTATATCACAATAAACAGTTATTGTTATCCCATATTCAAACATACTTCCATTCCTTCCATCCATCCATCCATCCATCCATCCATATAGTCAATAAACATTTAGAAAATGCCTTCTGTGTGCCAGGCCCTTTGCTAAGTGCTGGGGATTCGGGAAGAACAGTAGAGACCAGGAACCTGAGCTGAAGGAGCTTTCAGTGTAAAATGCGGAAATAGATGTGTAAAGGTATAAATGTACAGAGTCGTAGGTGATGTAAGAAACATTTACAGATATTGCAGGAACAGAAAGGAGACTGACCAACTCTGAATGGCAAGAATGAGGAAGTACAAAGGAATAAAGAACAAACAAATGTCAACAAAGAGGTGACACTTAATCCGAAGTTTGGGCAGTAGGTAAGATGTCTGTTAGGCAAACGAGAGATGGGAAGGGCATCACAGGGAGAAAAAATAGCATTGGTAAGAGTACAGAGATGAGGTTCTACATGGATGAAGCACAGGAGGCTGCTGGGAAAGACTTGGGGGCAGGGTGGGGGAACCTGTGTGAAGGACACTGAAGGGGAAGTCACTGGATCTGAGAATGTCAAGTGACTCAGGTGGAGCTATGGGATTTACTCCACCACAATAGCCTTGGAATCACCAGATGATGATAATAGGTGGGGTATAAAGGTGAACTATGTCAGCTCATGCTGTTCTACTCAGCTCTCAGGACAGTTCATCTCTCTATTTTTCAAAAGCTTTGAGAGATCCCATTTCCTTCTAACCACTTCTGCCCGTGCTTTGCAAGTGTGCTATAGACAGGAAGGCCTTGAACAGTAAGGTTTGTACCAGAGGACCTGCCTCTTGTCCTAGCTGATTGGGGCAGATATGGACACCTGATCTACACTTGGTCAATCAGTCTTAATATCTTTACATAGAGATATAGAAACTGTGATCAGATGGCACTGCTCATGGAGATTTCACAGTACCTCGTATTGTTAAGGCCAGGTGATATTTTGGAGTGCAAAGCTAGCTGCAAGCCAAAGATATGGGAGAGAAAAGCCTGTGTACAAAGAGAAGCAGCTGTTGTACAGAGAGAAGAATAGAGATTTTCAATGAAGAGACAGCTTCGAAATCCAAAGAGAGTGACTGGCTTTCTGATGACTCTCTAGTTTATAATGTCTAGCTTTATTTCTTAAAGCTGGGTTCTATAAGAGTCACCTTCAAAGTTGCCCTTTTAACATTAATCTTAGTGAATTCCTCATCCTTGCAAACAAACCAGAGTTTATTGACTGAACAACTGAAATTTTAAAAATCATACTCTCATCTTGTTTTTTGTTTAGTCCATTTATGGAAGGTCCCTTCTATGGTTTCTCTTTTTTTAGAAGATACTGGATTAATGCAGGGTTGTGGCCCTGAAAGCCACTGAGACTTCTGAGTACTGGACACCTACTAAAAATAACTCCCCCTAAATTGTTCCAGGTTCAGATTTCTTAATGTGGAATCATCAAGACAAGTTGATAAACTCTCAATTCCAGAGTGGTCATAATTTCTATGAATTTTTTTAAAAATAGTTTTATAGTGTCATTAGATATTTATTCATGAACCATTTCTAATTAATAGAACAGGATAGATCTTAGTTGCTGCAGATGATAGTTATTTGCAGCACACACATATTTTCTGCTGTATATATGCCTCTATCTACCTGCCTAGACCTGTATCCACCCCCATCCTTTAATTTCTATCCCAGAATGAGCTGCAAAAAAAAAAAAAAACTGAGAGAATCAGCCAAGACTAGTTGTTGAAGATTGGGAACCACTGTTTTGCATGAGGACATGAAAATTCCCCCAGATCCAGCGAACAGATGAAAAGAATTGGAGCAGTATGGCTTGAGAGGAGCATGGTGATATTAAAGAAACAGAATAAAAAGTAAGCAGGAGGAGCCTGCTTGCCTAAGATCACCATACACATTATGCAGTCACCAGCAGAAACATTCTTCAAAACCCCAGGTCAAGAGGGGGTTCCCTTTCACTGGGCTAACTAAGAAACACAAACACAGAAACAAAATAAATTTGCTCTAGTCTTTTAAGGTTAAAGTAGACAACCATGGAATGCATTTGGGTGACTTTGCCTTCGAATATATGGGCTGTTTTTGGTGGGGAAGGGGCCTAAGAAGGTGACACTCTTTATTAGTCTTTCCTTCCCTCCCTTCCTCTCCCCTTCCCTTGCTCCCATTCCTGTCTTCCTTCCTTCCTTCCTTCCATCCTTCCTTCCTTCCTTCCTTCCTTCTTTCCTTCCTTCCTTCCTTCCTTCCTTAAGTATTGGCCAAGTCTGTACTTGGAATAAGAAACCATGTTGGACAATAAAAACAAATGTATGAGACCCTACCCTTAAGAAGTTTATCATCTAGCACATGAGACAAACACATTCATAAACAATGACAGTGGATGACATGGTGTGGTGAGTAGCGTATAGAGGTCTAAGTAAAGCACTAGAGAATTTTATTTTTTTTTAAAGATTTTTTATTTATTCATTTGAGACACAGAAATACAGAGAGAGAGAGAGCATGAGCGGGGGGGAGGCAGAGGGAGAGGGAGAAGCAGGCTCCCCCCTGAGCCAGGAGCCCGATGTGGGGCTCAATCCCAGGACCCTGGAATCATGAGCCAAAGGCAGACGCTTAACCATCTGAGCCACCCAGGCACCCAACACTAGAGAATTTTAAAGAAAGTAAACTCACTTCTGGTTGGGCAAGCAGAGAAAGCTTCATGGCATGGATAGCATTTTATCCTGGGCCTTGAAGGCTAAGGATTTCACTAAGCAGAGGAAAGAATAAAATGCTGAGACATGTGAGGTAAGAGAGTATTAATGTTCCTGAAGAATGTCTAGGGAAGGGAGCAAAACATACTTTATTAGGGAGATTTGGAAGAGAAGCCTAAAAGATTGACGGGGAGACAGGAGGGGTCAACTCATTTTGCATCTGGCACCACAAACTAAGACCTTACACATAGTGGGCCTGGTTGTGACACTTCCCTTGTCCACTGTGGTTATGCAAAAGAAGGGTGCTGTTTCAACTGGGCTGCACTGGTTCCTTTCCTGACCCTCTCCACAAATTAAGTCCTGCTCTGTATATGACTTAGTTTACGATTTATTCACAAATTTGCCAAATTTAGCACATACTTCCTGAGCACCTACAACATTTTACGATCAGTTTGTCCTATGGATACTGAAGGTCTTGATTTCCACTTTCTAAGGGCATGGACCTTCACATGTGATTTCCTTGGAATGAACACCAGAGCTGGCGTGAAGCAGTTAAGTAAGGAAAATGCTTTGTGAATGAGAACAATGGAACGGTGGAGAGGTATCATTAGCCTTGCTTCTGTTTAAGAATCTCTTGCATCAAAAGAAGAAGAAGAAGGTAGCAGGAGGGGAAGAATGAAGCGGGGGAAATTGGAGGGGTAGACGAACCATGAGAGACAATGGACTCTGAAAAACAAACTGAGGGTTCTAGAGGGGAGGGGGGTGGGAGGATGGGTTAGCCTGGTGGTGGGTATTGAGGAGGGCACATTCTGCATGGAGCACTGGGTGTTATGCACAAACAATGAATCATGGAACACTTCATCTAAAACTAATGATGTAATGTATGGGGATTAACATAAGAATAAAAAAAAATTAAAACTCAAAAAAAAAAAAAAAAAAGGCAGCCCTGCCAGTGCCTGAAGCCACAGAGAGGAAACCATAGAAAATGCACCCCTCTCTGCCAGACAGTGAAGGCAGAAAAGTCCCTGTTGTGGCTGATCCGCCAGTAAACTTCAGCTTTTCAAGACTGAGATATCCTGAGACAAATAAACCATTTATTGGCATAAAAACCAGTGGAATATTAGACTTTCTTTTTAACTCCTGTGTTCATTCTAAGAATCCCCCACTCTTTGGTATTGTATTAATACTTCAAATTAACATTAAGTGATAATTTTGTTTATACATGTCTTAGTGAGACTAAGACATATTTAAACCTTTTAGATTCCATGTTCTAATTCCAAATCTTCATTTAATGTGATTTCCCTTAGGGCTTATGGTGTCTCCATTAATATATGCCCTTTGGTTCAGTTGAATACACATGTAATTTTAAGCTGTATTATTTTACTGTGGGATACACGGTAGGGGTTGAAAGTAGAAATATAAGACATCAGCCTGACCTTGAGGAACATCTTGTGAGAGCTGGGAAAAGTTGGAGAGACATAAACACATAAATACAATTACAGGTAATAAGTGCTGAGTTAACATTGTGTGCTTTGGTAAAGGTATGGAAGGGACAGTTGGCCCAACCTGAAGGTTTAGGAATGCCTCCCTAGCAGAGGGGACACAACCTCTTGTTAATTCACCGGTCAGCAGAGTGAGAGCCCACCAGACTCTAGGCACCAGGAGAGGATCAGGAGTTGGGCTAACTCCGACAGGACAGCACCAGCGGAAAGGAGCACTGAGGGCTAACCGGGAGCAGAGAAGAGCCAAGTCTACCCCAGGCTGTGCAAGGCTGGCGTCAGCTGCCAATGGGGCTATCTCAAGGGTATAAGGAAGGCCTCTTACCTGCTCTGTTCAAATGCCTGCCTCACATGCCTATGGGGCTCACACTTATTTTAATGGAGCAACAGACCCTCTTTTCAACAATTAGTAAGAAGATGTTGAAGATTATGAAATGGTGAGCATGGACCTTGAGTGGAGGTGGCATTCCATGTGTAAAAAGTACCCAGGATTTGCTGACAGTCTATTCTATCCAAAGTGGAGACTTTTAAAAGTGTTTGTTCTTCCACTTTTACACAAAAGAAATGATCTCAACCTTTCTCAAATAAAATAAAATAAAATAAAGATTATTGAATAGAAATGAGGCTGGAACAGTTTAAAAGTATTAGTTGCAATATCAACTCTAAGGAACACTGTGCAGCGTCTTGTCCTTCTTCCCTAGGATAATATGCTTCAGGGTCACTCCACCTATCTGACCATGGTTTGGTTTTGAGAGGACAAAGCAGGTCATGCTGTTCTGCTTTGACAAGTTAAGTTAGATAGTTTTTTAAAACATCATTTATTTGTATTTAACTTTTCAATTTCTCATCCATAAATCACCTTCTATTTAGAAGTCCCCTTAGGTGGATCTTTATTTCAAATAAGCTGCTCCCACAAGCTAATGCCAATTTCAATTCCCAAACCAGTTAGGAATAATGGAAGGCAACACGGAGAGATTCCTGGCCCTCCTTGTCCTCAGGCTGAAGAACTTTGCTATTAATCGTCTGCGAATCTAGACCCCCCTCGGTCATATGGGTTAACAAATATATTCATAAATGACATTGTGTCTTCTAAAAGGTAGATACTAACTTTTTTTCAGTGATTTCATTATTAAAAGTCTACACACATGCACATATATATACACACACATGTACACAACATGTACAAGTTTGGTAACATACAGAAAAGTCTAGAAATCTCTAATTTAATGCTAATAAACCCTGCAGTGGCTAGTACATTGTGAGATCCCCTCAAATAGTGTACTGGATTAAATAGTGTCCCCCAAATATTCATGTTCAAACAGAACTTCAGAATGTGACCTATTTGAAAACAGGCTCTTTGCAGATGTAAAGTGGAGTGAGCCCTAGTCTAATGACCAGTGTCCGTATAAGAAGAGAAGTGACACAGAGACACATACATAAAGGAAAAGCACAGCCATATGACAGCAGAGGCAAACACTGGAGTGATGCAGCTGTACACCAAAGCACACCCAAGACTGCGGGCAACCACCCAACCACCAGACGCGACGCGCTAGAAGAGACAGGGAAAGATCGTTCCCCAGAGACTTGAGAGGGAGCATGACCTTGCTGATACCAGAGTTTCAGACTTCTGGCCTCCAGGACTATGAGAGAATAAATTTCTCTTGTTTTAAGCTACCAAACTCATGGTGATTTGTTATGGCAGTTGTAGGAAACTAATACAAATAGTAAATAAGAATATTTATTTCATTTCATAGTCAGGGGAATGCTTGTCTGCTTTAAATACAAATTTTGCTTGCTCCAAACCTCAAACAGCCAAACTTTATGTGTAAGTGGTAGAAATTCAGTGGTGTGTACTCTATCTACATTAAATGTACAAAAAGTAGAAAAATAAAATCTTCAGGTATAGAAATAAAATAAAACCATAAGGATGTGGGTGTTGAAGAGGAGAAAAGAAAAAAAAAGAAAGGGAGATGCGGATCCTCACGGGAAGCATCTGTGATCACAAAAGCATCTTCTTCCTGTAGCTGTGCTTTATATTTCACTTTTTCCCGCTTAACTTATAAAAGGAATGAACACTTGGTGGTCTTTTTCTCTGTCCTAATTCAGCTGTGCTGTAAATTCTTGCCCCATAAGGAAGCATCAAGGAGCATACTGAGATTTTCTTTCCTTTTCCCCTGTGATGTATATACTTGAGCATTTCTGCTGCCTACACCCCCGAACTCATTAGCCGTCATAAATGCACCCAGCACCCCACCTTGGCCAGCTCCCTGTCAGGTCTGAGAAGAGGATAGGCAGTCCAGAAAGAGGTCTGTCCGGCTCCTATGTGCAGCGTGGGTCTCCTTTCCTATCAGAGGGGCCATCCAGACTCACACCTGCCTTACAGTAAGTTGTCCTTGCCCTTTCACATGCAGAGAGAAGGCGCTCATAGCACAGAAGCAACCACCAACAGCTTCTGAGTGGTCTTCTATTGTAGAAAGGAACCTGCTGTGCCGGAGTTCTATTCCTGGGGCCACTACTCTTCTGCTTCTTTAAGAGCTAAAAAGGCAGGATCTGCCTTATCTCTTCAGACCCACGGATAGGAAGGAATGATTTTTGCAACTTACTTTCCTCATCAGGGTATTGTGTGAATGAGTATTGGCTCCCATTGCTTCAGGACCTATTACTATGTGCAGAACATCAAATATTAACATTCACTATGTCAGGACAGTGCATATCTATTATATTACCTTTGGTCACTTAACGTATTTTGTAATCAAAATTTTTCAGCTCTTCTGATGTAAGGCATAAAATACAGCCTCCCCTCTGCCCCAAAGATGGGTGTGTGCTGTGGGTGGGAGAGGCTGGGAGGGGATGCCCAGTCCTCTTCATCACGACTTGTCACTTAGCCAGTGGGGGTTTCTGTGTTATGCTAAGTTCAGAGAAAGCACTAGGAGAAGGAAAAATATTTCCAGCTGGGCCAATTAGCTCATGCTAGCAGCAGAATTTGAATGGGAACTTAAAGGAAGAGGAAGAACAGTAGGGGCGCCTGGGTGGCTCAGTTGGTTAAGCGACTGCCTTCGGCTCAGG
>NC_058406.1:113059983-113201976 GCF_002201575.2 Neomonachus schauinslandi | reverse complement strand
GTTGGTTAAGCGACTGCCTTCGGCTCAGGTCATGATCCTGGAGTCCCAGGATCGAGTCCCGCATGGGGCTCCCTGCTCAGCAGGGAGTCTGCTTCTCCCTCTGACCCTCTCCCCTCTCATGTGCTCTCTCTCTCTCTCAAATAAATAAATAAAATCTTTAAAAAAAATAATAGATGGTCTAATTTCACTAAGATCTTGCAAGAGGACAATTAAAAAACAAATTGGAAGGGGGTAATGGAGTCAAATTCTTCAATGGAAAGATCATATATTGTTTTTGGTTTATGGTATTCAACAGAGATTAATGAAGATTTTTGAACAGGGAAATGATGCAATTAAAATACTGCCTTAGGAATAAGGGAACAATGTTTTCCCCATATTTTTTTCTTGAAAAAATTTAGGACAAAACTATACAACAAAATACTAAGGAATTTATTCTTCAAAAAGAGCAAAAGAAAAATGAAAGAAAAGATAAGCTAAAGTCAGAATGATGTTTGTAAATGTCAAGAGTCAGATTAGCTAGATGCTGCCCTCTTAGCACAGAGTCAAATTAGCTAGAAAGTGGTGAGCAGGGTGGACCGGAGAAGGAGGAATCCAGACAGTCCAGAGACTACCGCAGTAATCTGGTTGAGAACACAACTGGAGTAGAGGGAGTGAGAACAGAAAAGAAGGGATGAGTTAAACAGGTACTCTGAGAAGGAATTGACTCAATTTAATATCTCAAAAGGTAGAAAAGAGGGAGAGCCTACTGTGGTTCCCACTGCTCCTTCTCCATTAGGGTCACCCCCAGTCATCCCTGGCCAGTGGTTTTTAGTGCCATGCATTTAGGATTTTTACTTGAATTGGCTCATTATTTTCTGTTCTACTTTTTGCTTAGTAATTAAAGATGTAATTGTTTTGACATCTCCAAATCTGTATGCCTGCATTTTCCAGTGTCATTTTTGTCTATATTTTTTTTTTGCCTTATTTCCTATTGATTATCTATTTGGAAAGAAGGCTGAAGGGTCCCAACATTGAGGATTCAAAATTTCAAAATAGAGCCTCAAGTTTATTACTCCATGTCCACAATAGATTGGGTTTTTGTGTAGAACCCTGCTCTAATTCAATCCCATTCATGGGTCTGAATCATTTTCCCTGGGGTGAGAACCAAGCAACAATAAGCATCAATGCCTAGCTGGCAAAAGCTGGGAGCTTCTTTGAGAGAGGACTCAGCAAAGGTCTAGAGAGCAAGGCTTAAACCTGGAGGCAATAGGGCCAAGTCAGAAATGGTTGCCCAAGGATAGGGAGTGGGAGGATAAGACTGATGGTGTTTAAGAGTACAAACTTGCAAGGAGTAGTAAATAGGCCATAGACATCTAATGCACAGTGTAATGAATATAGGCAATACTGTACTATAATTATAATTATATAATGTGTAAATATTGCTACAAAGGCAATGATATTATAAGATATGAATGTATCAAAATAACACATTGTATATCTTAAATTTACACAATGTTTGTCATGGAGTTCAAGGGAAAGCCCAAGTTATCTAGATTTTAACCTTTGTCTTTCTTGGGTTCTATTCTGAGAGTTCTCGCTAAAATTCTTCTTGCTTAATTCCCTTATGAAATTGTTATAACTATAACTGTAATAATTATAACTATAATTTTAAGTAATGTAAAGAAACCAACATTTAAACAAATATTCCCATGACTGATGTAAAATTTTCCAGTATTAAACATCTGATCCTTTTGTGACATATAGCACATTGAAATAATAAGAAATTGTAGGATAAGATTCCTTTACAATGTTTAGCAATAGATTATTTATTCAAGCAATCAATGAGTGAAGATGACGTGGAATACTGAATAAATGACACAAAAACACACATGCACCTAAAATACACATACACTCACACACACCCAGCATTATCCACATTGCAACACACTCTTTGAAGTACTACAGGGACCAGCACTACCTTTCACAGGTGAAGACGGACTCAGTGTCAGTGCCAGGTTCTCTGACCACGACCTTCTCACAATACCAGTACTGGGATTCCTCACTGGCCTCGCAGCGCAACAGCACCTTCTGCAGTTTTCCAAGTGACACTGCTTCCACTTGAAATGTATCGGTCTGGTGCAGGAGACAGAGACAAACCCCACAGAAATAACAGGAGTCCAGCACATGACAAATGCAGGCAATAATAATAGCCCAATACTTTAAAAGAGATAATATTACTACAGCTGGCATCAAAAGGGGTAAGAAGGAAAGAAAAATAAGCAAATTACTTTGATCTATTCAAAATACATTCCTGTGCTCTTTTCTCTTGCAGTTTTATTTTCTCCGTTTATAACAGTATCCAGTGTAAGAAATAAACCCTAATACAAAGGCTTCCAGTTTGTGGCTTTTCTCTCACTCAGATTCCTGCTCCTGTGACAAAGTTTAGTAGGTGGACAGGTTGAAAACCATGAGCCCTAATATGCAAAATATTTAGTTTCCATGGATATTGATATATTTTGAGGCACGTAGGAACAAATTTTTCCTTCCTTCCTCCCTCCTTCCCTCCTTCCTTCCTTTCTCCTATGCTTCAGGAATACACACCACCTGTTGTAGCAGATGTGCTTGATGCCCCACCCCTGTCTTCTAGGTCCCTTTCGGAGTTCACCTCCTGCTTTTGTAGATAATTTAGGCATGCTGAAGGCTTTCTGTCTCAACCCTCTAGGTCTCACTGCCTCTTTGTCTGAGGGCTTCCCTCTTGTGGGAGAGTTTTGAGGGGTGTTCTGCTGGGTTTCTTAAGGTTCCTAGCAAGAAGGAGTTCCAGCTCCTTAATGTCCCTATATTGCTTTTCTCCCTTTCCTGACTCATTTTCCCAACTCCTTCACTCCAAAGGTAGTTACTGGGATCAACTCCCAAATAAATTACTTGTATCCCGGTCTTTGTCTTATGGTCTGCTTTGAAGCAAATCCAAACTACGATACTTCAAGGTCCAGAACGATTGCCTAAATCAGCTTCCTGGTTACTTCTTATTTCTTCAAGTAACCTTAGTTTGGAAAATAGAATTAAATTAGGTCTATTACATATGATACTGCATTTTGATTATACCACTGGACACTCTGTAGAGAAAAATGACAATAAAAGCTGAATCAGTGGTTAAGGATGTGAGCTGTGGCTGGTGTAAAATCATTCTGGTAATAAACTAAAAGGTTGTTATCACAGTTTCTCAACTGCAAAACTCTTGAAATCATTTTGCGTTCCCATTATATTCCATGCATTGAGGAAAATAATAGAAAAATCTGAAATGAGTCAGGGAAGAAAAATACTTTTGTATCTCTGATTCTGAACCTCAAAACATACCAGTAAACCCACATTTTTACTCCTGTCTATACATTGATTGCAATTATACCTCCTGCCCAATTTAATTTCATCTATAAGGCACCCTCCCCATTCTCTGGTACATACTATATACTGTAATGAACTGAAGATTAACCATGAAGATGACTTGTGAAATCTTAGCATGTAATCTCACATGATGCTACACACCAATAGACCAACCAGCAGACAACCAGCAAAGACGGAGCCTCCACCATCAGATATATCACAAAATGGCAGGTGAATGAATCTGGGACTGAAGGAAAGCTAGGAGGATTCCTTAGGGGATAACATCACTGATCACTTGGTGTAATAACAGCAATAAGATTATTACATATAAAACTCACTCAAAATTTCTACTCAAAATTAATTCACTTGTGATGACAAAAACTAGGCACAATTTTGCTTATTCCCTTATCCGAAGCAGACCCAGCTTTCTTCTTCATTCTGATGAAAGCATCTATGTAATCTGCTGTGACAATACAAGCTTAGGTGGTCTTTAAGATCTGTCTCAAAAAATTCATGAAGTCCAACTACAAGAAAATTTGAGAAATAGCACTCTCAAACTGGTTTGAGAGCTTTCTTTCTTAAAAATATATCCTAGGGTTACATAATCCTTATTTTTAGTTACAGACCCCAAATAGTATTTTCTTTCTATATATAACAAAATAACATTAAAAATTAACTGGGTTGGGCGCCTGAGTGGCTCAGTTGGTTGAGCGACTGCCTTCGGCTCAGGTCATGATCCTGGAGTCCCGGGATCGAGTCCCGCATCAGGCTCCCTGCCCGGCAGGGGGTCTGCTTCTCCCTCTGACCCTCCTCCCTCTCATGTTCTCTGTCTCTCATTCTCTCTGTCTCAAATAAATAAATAAAATCTGTAAAAAAAAAAAAATTAACTGGGTTGATCATATATCTCACTGCCACTCCTCAAACATCTAATATATAGAAGACTCATGCATACACACACACACACACACACAGGACAAAAGAGGAATAATGAAGGGCTTAAGGTGTGGAAATAATTTAGTTGGTTCCATTCAAGACGTTTTAAAGAAAGGCTACTGTGTTCCTATGTGAAATATACTATAACGGCCCTTCTATGACCTGACCTTTTAGAATAATACTTTGTACTTTTCAGTCCTAACAGGGTATGTTCATATATATTTTTCCCTGATATCATCTCATTTTTTCTTATACTATCACTAATTTTTAATGTAATTTTTATTTGTTCTATTATTCACTGCTAGTAGAGTGTGTCCCATTTTTCTTTCAAGAACTTCTAAAACAAAGGATATTAGGAAGTCTGGTTAGGAAATCCTGTGTTAAAGATGTCCTAAAACAAAAACTTGAAGGCTGTCAAGCACTTTTCAGTTTTCAATTAGAAGTGTTCACCTTCAGGGTAATTGCTAAACACAATGGGAAGGTTATTTGTGTGGACTCACCTGTCCTCTTCGAAATTTTACTGGCATGTTAGATTTGTCCAGCAGTCTAAGACCAGAGTCTCCCCTCTCTCCACAGAGACACAGGGAAACTTCAGACTCTGTTTCTGCTCGCTTCAATTGCCCAGTATGGACATCAACATGGTATCTCACTACTGGCAAAGCAAAGGGCAGAGAAACAAAAGAAAATCCATTACCTGGGAATTCGTACAAACAGAACCCAGATCCATGGGTTAAGCTACAGTAAAAAGCAGTTTATGAGAATTCCTCTAATCTGGACTTTCTATAACTATTGAGAGATTTTTAACTTTTTTTTTCGATTATTAACTTTAATTGTGAATGGGCATTTTTATATCATGAACTAGTGCCTTGAAGACTTGTAGCTTTTTCAAGAAGAGGAATAGAAGAATTTTTTAAAAGGTTGTTCTTGGGACTCCTGGGTGGCACAGTTGGTTAACTGTCTGACTCTTGATTTTGCCTCAGAATGTGATCTCAGGGTGTTGAGATGGAGCCCCATGTTGAGCTCCACACTCAGCACAGAGTCTGCTTAACACTCTCTCTCTCTCTCTGCCCCCCCCCCGCTCTTTCTCCCTCTCTCTCTGTCTCTCAAATAAATAAATAAATCTTTTTTTTTTTATGTTATGTTAGTCACCATACAATATATCATTAGTTTTTGATGTAGTGTTCCATGATTCATTGTTTGTGTATAACACCCAGTGCTCCATGCAATATGTGCCTCCTTAATACCCATCACCGGGCTAAACCATCCCCCACCCCCTCCCCTCTAAAACCTTCAGATTGTTTCTTGGAGTCCATAGTCTCTCATGGTTCATCTCCTCCTCTGATTTCCCCCTCTTCATTTTTCCCTTCCATCTCCTAATGTCCTCCATGCTATTCCTTATGTTCCACAAATAAGTAAAACCATATGATAATTGACTTCCTCTGTTTGACTTGTTTCACTTCGCATAATCTCCTCCAGTCCCATCCATGTTGATGTAAAAGTTGGGTATTCATCTTTTCTGATGGCTGAGTAATATTCCATTGTATAAATGGACCACATCTTCTTTATCCATTTGTCTATTGAAGGGCATCTCTGCTCTTTCCAGTTTGGCTATTGTGGACATTGCTGTGTGAACATTGGGGTGCATGTGGCCCTTCTTTTCACTACATCTGTATTTTTGGGTTAAATGCCCAGGAGTGCAATTGCTGAGTCATAGCTCTATTTTTAACTTTTTGAGGCACCTCCACAGTTTTCCAAAGTGGCTGTACCAACTTGCATTCCCACCAACAGTATAAGAGGGTTCCCCTTTCTCCACAACCTCTCCAACATTTGCTGTTTTCTGCCTTGTTAATTTTTGCCATTCTAACTGGTATAAGGTGGTATCTCAAATAAATCTTTAAAAAAAAAAGCCTGTTCTATGTATGACATAGGAGGACATTCCATGCTTAGTATTTTAGTGGCAAGGGTGGCAATGTTATTGTACATAAAATGCTTAAAGTTTAAACTGATGTAAGTGTTAATGAGGAAATACATCCAAAATGAGGTGATGGCATGAGGTGGCCAACTGGCCCCAGGCAGAGCCAGATGAGGCCCAGACCTGACATTATGTCTTTCTCATAGCCTCAGCCCCTGAGACTATAGCTGAACCGTAGCTGAACCATAGGAACCTCTTTGAGATTACACTTAATCCCAGCTCCACCAGTGAATCATGCTGTGAAACAGAACAAGTCACTTCTCAATGGGTAAACAACCCTCTTAGAAGTAGAAAATATAGGGGCGCCTGGGCAGCTCAGTCGGTTAGGCATCTGCCTTCAGCTCAGGTCATGATCCCAGGGTCCTGAGATGAGAGATCGAGCCCCAAGTCCGGCTCTCTGCTCAGTGGGGAATCTGATTCTCCCTCTGCCCCTCCCCCTCCCTGCTCAGGCATGTGCGTGCTCTCTCTTTCTCTCTAATAAATAAATAAAATCTTTAAAAAATGAATAAATAATAAAAAAGAAGTAGAAAAAATATTCTGTAACTAAATAGTTCAGGAGTAAATTTAAGCAACTATAAAACAATTTGTGTACACAATATATGGTACTAAAAATTAATAACACACATGGAAAAATGGCTTGTCCTTGTTGTACTACAGGAAGCTCACAGACAACATCCCCCTCAGCTTGCATTTGAGAGAACCATGCATTTGCTGCAAAATCTAGGGTCTTCTTGCTCTTCATGTGTTGTATGGTCACCTGGATTTAGAAGAAACAGTGACCAAATTGCGTGATTTCCAATTCTCATAGAACTTCAAAATGCACCCCAGGAATTGCTAAAATGTACTTCATATTCTGACATTTGTTGTTGGTAGTAGTAGTAATAGTAGTTAGTAGTAGGGGCGGTTGCTTATTATTTGACAGTTATTCTGCTAAGTGATTTGTTTTATTTTTTATTTATATATTTTTAAAGATTTTATTTATTTGACAGAGCACAAGCAGAAGGAGAGAGGGAGAAGCAGGCTCCCTGCTGGGCAAGGAGCCCGATGCGGGACTCGATCCCAGGACCCTGGGATCATGACCCGGGCCAAAGGCAGCCACTTAACCGACTGAGCCACCCAGGCGTCCCTAAGTGATTTGTTTTAATTAACTCTTTTAACCATCACCAATTAGATTGTAAAAATTCTTATAATTTTATAGATAAGAAAATGGAGTCTTGGAGATTTAAAATGGACTCCATCTGATTCAAAGCCCTCAATTTCACTGTAGCAGTTGCTAAAGAAGCAATCTATAGGAAGAGCTCCAAAAGCGATTTTGCGTTCATTTTAGTCACCAAAGCAGGCACACCCCAGAATTTTGAAAAATTGCTAATGTTTTTTAAATGCATTTCAATAGCCGTAGGCTGTGACTAGCCCTCAGCTGCCACAGTCAAGGTGCCTCACTTCCCAGCAGGCAGCGGCGAGCTGTCTCTGCCTCCCAGCCTGGTGAACTCTCAACAAACTCCTCACTGCCTCTTGCTCTTTGGTGGCCATTTCACAAGAAGGTTCTCTTTGCTTTATCTTCCCCTTAACATCTCAGCAGACTTCCAGAAGGAATGTCACAATTGCCTGCCTTTCCTCCAATCACAGTGTATGAACTGCCCCCCTCCTTTGAAGATGCTAGTTCATCTTCTAAATAAGTCTCCGGCCTCCTGAATTTCCTCTGCCTCCTAGCCTTGGGAGCAGGCCCCACCATTTCCCAGGCGGCTTATCCTCACATAACCGGTTGGCTGCCATTTTGGCTCCCTTCAAACCCTGCTTTTCAGCTGTTTCAACAGAAAGCATTCTAAAATGGAAATCTGATCATTGTGTATACTGCTCGCAACTTTTTCAATAGTCCTACCTATAGCATAAGATCCAAAATCCTCAGCATGATGAGCAATTCATAATCAGGCCCTGCCGAACTTGATGGAGAATTCTCCCTCAAATCCCAAATCCAGTCATACTAATCTGTTATGGTTCCACAACTGGCCACATTCCTTCTCACCCCAGAGTTTCCATGCACACTTTTATCTCTACATAGAACAGCTTTCATCTGACTCATTACCCACTGAATCTGCCTATCCTGCATTACATGGCTCAGATAGAACCTCTTCTGAGAAGGCTTCTGTGAGTCTCTGGTCTGGGTTAGGTAACCCTATATTGTGATGCATGGCAACCTACCCATTCATGACTATGACTTAACACCTAATATTTGGCTGACTTGATGGAAGGGACCATGTCCTATTCATCTTGGTTCTTCCACAAGCTCTCACAAGGCAATCCTCAGGTTGTTTTTTGAATGAATGATTAAATAAACAACTAAGTGAAATGGGTATTTGTCAACATAAGTAATAAAACTAAATCAGTACATCTGTCACTAATGCCTGATTCTGTCTTTACTGCTCAAGGCAAGATGCCATGAAAAGAACGCTGGATTTGGAGACAGAAAAACTGGGACCAAAATCTAGATCTACCATTTTACAACTCATTTACCATTTCTCATTTGACCATGAGAAATTTATGTAACCACTTTAAGTATTAGTTTTTTCATCCATGAAATAGCTCACATGGTTGTTGTGAAGATTAGATAAAATTATGTCTAAGAAATGTGCAAAACTTTTTACAAGCTGCACAAATAAGTCATAGCCTACATTAGCCATATTTATATATGAATATATCAATAAATATAAAAGTGATTAATAGAACATATTTCACTAAATTTGGAAATGTCCCTCTCTCTGAACTATATCATGCTTTATTTTTATAGCAATAAGATGAAAAGTTCAGGAATACTAAGAGAAAGAGACTAGTCATGAAGATTCATATGCTTTTTAACCCAAAGCAGATACAATGCTCAAATAAAATTATTTTTGCCATCGGTCTGAAGTTTTAAAACTTCAGTTGCCCCAGTGGTCCTGAAATTCAGAGGCTGGGTTGTTTACTTGGCAATTGGACAGACAGAGTGGTGGACAAATAAAGAAGTGTAGCCCACATCCCACAGCTGAGGATCTGTATCATGAGCCATCTTGTTGCTAACGTCCTAGCAAGTGAGAAATGATGTTTAATCTTTTTATTTCCCTTCCTAAATCCCATTATGATATTTTTTCTTCATTGGGGACAAAAAGAGATATTACTTCCTGAATTATATAAATGAACATGTTCCTCAAAAGAGCAAGCAAACAGAATTCCTAAACAAAAAGAGCTAACCAAGGGAACCCCAAGTGTTTGCATGCAGAGGACCCCAAGAAGTGGCACACAGACCCTTGGCCTCCTCACAGTGATGTTTCTTACAGTGATAATCACAGCACTGCACTGGCTATAATTGGGAGTTTAACTAAAAATCCCTCTAACATCAAGGAGAGTATATAGATTATATGTGAAGTATGAACTAAAACATTTAAATAACACAAGACTGCATTAAAGCAGCATATCGATAAACACTTTTTTTTCAATAAACACTTATTAAAAGAAACTAAGTTCTGTGAGGATATCTGTTAAGGATAATGTGAAGATTAGGATACAATAAGAATAATTTCAGATGGAATCTAGTGGATGCTTCAGATAAATGAGGATCATAAGCAGGTGAATGGGAGCGCTCTGGATTCTGCATTTGAAACCTTCCCCATGAAGCATAAGGTTTTTACAAAATCATTCTATCTAAAACTCCAACCAGCTCTTCCTCTACGCTAAACTCTCCGTGGAACTGGCAAGAAGCCTCTGGTTTCCAAGGCACCACCACCATCCCTCATCCTTAGAAGTACCCACTGTTGAGAGAGTCTTAATCATTTTACTTAATTGAGCACAATCCCACTAACTCCACTGAAAAGCCTTTGGGGGTGAGGGCTCTGAACGAGTTTCATTTACCTTCAAAGTGATGCCACAACATAAAAAACAACAAATCTACGTTAATTTGTTTTGTTAAACAGTACGGAGTTATAGCAGTAGTTCTTGACTGGGTGAGAGTTTGCCCTCCCAGGGACATGTGGCAGCATCTGGAGACATTTTTGGTTGTCACGATTGGGGGTTGGGAAGGTGCTACTGGTACCTAGTGTGTAGAGGCCACGGATGTTGTTAGACATTCTACGATGCACAGGACAGATCCCACGACAAAGAATTATCCAGCCCCAAATGTCAAAGTGCTAAGGTCAAAAAATGCTGGGATAGAAAGATAAAAATTTGATGATAGATAACTCAATAATTAAACAGAATGATTTAGGTAAATAAAGAGAGAGACATACGTCAATAGATATTATTTCCAGTTGTGTTTATTTCTGTTTTTATTGTCATAAGTTTTTCTATTATTAAGGTAATAAAATAGTTTTTAAATTATTAAAGTATTAAAATGAGTAATAAACTTTAATTATGAAAGTATAAAGGTCAAAATTCCTGGATGATCACAATGCCTAAACTCAGTCATACAGTAGCTAATGGCAGGACATGGTGAAGGACATATGTCAAGTGGGACAAACCTGAGCTGGGATCACAAGACCTCCATTTATGTCCTGGCCCTGCTACTTCCTAGGTGTACGGCCATGGGTAGAAGTTCCACATGACCTGTGGGCTTCAGGTTCTCTTTACAAACCTGGCATACGTCTGTCTTGCCAGGTTGAAGAATGAATGTTTTAGAGCCAGAGTGCTTTATGTAATAAAGTGAGATAAAATTACCTTGTAGAAAAGAGAAATAGAAAGTTATTTTCCAAAGCAGAGCTTTCTCAAGTGTGGGTTACTATATCTAGGAATATTGAAAGACATATTCATTTGGAACATCTGATTTGCCCAGTTGGCAGTAAGAAAGTGGTACATGTACTTAAGAGTCAGATCACTTGTTTCCAAATCCATGTGCTAGGTCTGTGATATAGGGAATTGCTTATTGTCAATTCAAAAAACTCAACATCCTTAATTGGGATAATAATATCATCTACCTTGTTATGGTACGATCATTAAAAGTGATTATCTATACACTGAGGGCTCAATAAATGTTTAGTGGTGCAGGTGGTGCTAGGAGGAGGAGGAGGAGAATCACAATTAATCACAGATATTAGAGATCAAAATTCTTAACTGTTATTTGGGATTATTTGTGGTTGCTCCTCTCTAACATCCTCTTAGAGACTGCATAAGGAAAACTTCTTCAGCCAAATGCTCAGCTCTTATTATCAGAAAGAAATTTCTATTCTAAATCCCTGACTCCGGCTCTACTTGGATGAGCTGACCAGGATTATTTGGGAAGACAGATAAAGGCCTCCTTTACCTCTCCTCCCCTAAGCCAATCTAAAGTAGCTTCTCATTCTTCCTCTCTTCAGGGCCCTACCCTGAATTTTCTAGCTCATCAGTCAAGAGGTCTATACACAGAAATACAATCCCTAACTTGGAGAGAATTCCAAAGCTATCCTCTCAGCCCCTCTTTCACTCATCCTATCCCTCCAGTAAAACTCCTCAGTACTTCTAGTCTCCTGGATTCCTACTTATATAATCCTTGCATGCTTTCTCTGAGGTGGTTCCCATTCTGGTCTTCTGTAACACCAGGCAGGAGCACAAAAGAAGGACACCCATTTCCCTAAAACAGCAGGGCCTGCCCTAACCTCTCCACGGGTTTACCTCTTCCACTAAAGTCATACCTATTCAGCCCTTCGGAGATGGCCCGGTAGCCTTTTCCCTACCTGTCCTTCGTGCCTATCTTTAATGCCAACCAGGACACCCAGTGGAGTAAGAGTCGGGTCTAAGTGGGGTGGGGGTAGGGCCACCACTCTGGCTGGAACACACTGGATCATGAGGGCAGACAGAGCAGCCACCCCCTTTCCCAAGCTCCATATCATTCTTTCTTGCCTGTCAGGATTGAAATTAAATGCAATTCATAACCAACAAAAATTACCACCATCTATATTTATACTTTACTTTGTTTTATGAAATACTCTTCACATATATTATGCAACCCTAAATTTAATTTTATCTTTTCTTGAAGGAGAAATGACATACAACCAGTGTCAACCCTTTCTGAGAACTAAACTTGTGGCTAGTTGTCTGCTAGATCCTGGAAACAAAATAAAGATGTTTTAGGATGACAGAAGTTAAGAAAAATGCTTTTAGAAATCCTACTCTGAAGTGTCATAAACCTGTCATAAAACAAAAAATGTCAAAAACTAATGATGTAATGTATGGTGATTAACATAACATAATAAAATTTTTAAAAATAAAATAAATAGGGGCGCCTGGGTGGCTCAGATGGTTAAACATCTGCCTTCAGCTCAGGTCATGATCCCAAGGTCCTGAGATCAAGCCCCACATCAGGCTCCTGACTCAGCGGGGAGCTTGCTTCTCCCTCTCCCTTTGCCTCTCCCCCTGCTCATGCTCTCTCTCTATCTCTGTGTCTCAGATGAATAAATAAAATCTTTAAAAATAATAAAATAAGATAAAATAAAATAAATAAAATAAATAAAATGCCCATTAAAAAAATAAAAAATGTGTAATACCAATACTCTTATTACATATTCAATTTAGACAATGCTTCTTAAAAAAATAAAGCAAATAGTCACTGACATACTTTTGGGCACTTGAAGTATTTATAGTATTATATTAGATCTGGTCCTGGGGGCAGGGGAGCAAGTACTGATGTCAGTCATTAGTATTTCCTTTTTGGAGTTGGAAATATGAAAATAGAATAACATTTAAATGTGTTCTCAAAGAAGAACTCTAAGTGTTCTTGCAAATCAGACACAAAGTTAAGCTTGATTCTAAGCCTCCTTATGTCTGGTACTGTTCCTTGTGATAACACCCTATTTGTTACAAGGACTGTACAAGAAGGATCAACTATGGTATTTACAACTGACTGAAGGACTACCAAATATATGAATTATCTTTGGTTCAAATAAGCTGGCACAACTTTTAGGATGTTTCTATAAACTGCTGGAGTCTTTTGAGATGAAACATTTGACTGGAGATTTTGTGAGAAGAGAAAGCTGGTGCTTCCTGCTGTTCATTGAACTAGAAAATCCTCAAAAACAACCATTTTTCTTGCTGCATTTTAGGATTTGTTCATTCTCTTCTTTGGCTCTTTCTAGAACCCTGAAGTGAAAAACTAACTAAAAATGGAAAAGAACTGGAAATATTTACAAGATGCTTTAAACTTTAAAAAAATAAAGCAATTTTTACCGAGTTTAACTCATCCCAGGACTGCCTGGCGCTCATATCAAGTTATCATAACTTACCAAGAAGTAGTAGTATAAAAATAACAACAAATACACCTAAACCTATGACCCATTTCAATTCAAAGGCATAGAAGAATCAAGAAGTGTCAAGAGAGTTTCTATTCTATTTGAGCCAGTTTATCCAAGTCAAATATGTAGCACATGCTGCAGAGGTAGCCTAACACTTGGAGAGAAAGTAGTGGGCCAAGAGTCAGGAGGAGGGCCTTTGGCCTTGACTGGGCTACTAACTCTGTGAGAACTGGCCAAGCCTCTGACACTCTCCAGGATTTGTTTCTTCATCTGGCCCTCACACATGCCAAGGCTCTGCCATACAAGATTATTTCCCATTCCTTAAACACCAAGCAAGACTGAATGACTTCTGTTTATTTCGTATATAAAATCTACAAAGGATTCTGCATGCATTATAAATATTTGTTACATAAACCCAAAATGTGTTTTATTAATTCATTCATTTCACAAATATTTATCCAACATCTACTACACTGTAGGTACTATTCAAGTAGTTGTGGTTATAACATTGAATAACACAAAGTTCCTGTTCTTATGTTGCTCAGTTTCTAGTGGACAAGCAGTAAGCAAATAAATTTTAAAAATCAGATAAGTTATGTGTCATAAAGAAGATAAGTCAGGCTCATATGATTGAGGGCAACTGTGGGTTTACCTTGGACTGTGGCAAAGGCCACTCTGAGGCAGAAGAGCAATATGGCTTGAACATAATGAGCAAGAGCAGAGTACTCTGAAAAGGGGTCAGAGAGGGAGGCAACAGCCAGATTAAACAGGGGGAACAGAGGATCTGATTGATGTTTCTAAAAGCCCACTCTGGCTGCTCTTTGGAAGCAGGGTATCAGGGGGAAAAAGAGAAGAAGCTGAAAAGCTATTTTAGGAGGTTTCTGCAGTGAAAAGGAGAGAAAATATGGCAGCACAGACTAAAGTGACAATAATAGGGATGACTGGGTGGCTCAGTCGGTTAAGTGTGTGCCTTAGGCTCAGGTCATGATCCTAGGGTCCTGGGATCGAGTCCCACATCGGGCTCTTTGCTCAGCAGGGAGCCTGCTTCTCCCTCTGCCTGTTCTGCCTGCCGCCCCCCCCCCCCTGCTTGTGCTCTCTCTCTCTCTGACAAATAAATAAATAAAATCTTTAAAAAATAAATAAAGTGATAATAATAAGATGTAGAAAAATAGACAAACTTAAGACATGTTTTAGCAACAGAGGCAATAGGGGATTTTTCAGGGATTGGATTCTGGAAGCTAAAGAAATAAAACAATCCAGAAAAACGTGTAGAGTTCTGGTTTGGATAACTACGTGGATGGTGACACCATCTACTAAGATGAGTAAGACTGAGGGAGAAGCAATCTGGGTGTGGAATGAAAAGCTCTGATTAAGCTTTGCCTCATTTTTTTTACTTGATATTCATAGCTTGTGAGATAGTCAGGGTAAGTATTTCTGAGCCCTATATTACCACAGGGAAAACTCAGATAAAAAGCAAACAAAAGACTTTTTAGAAATTAAACATCTTTCCAGTCTTTGGACTCAACATCTAAGATTTCTTACTTCAATTTTAAATAGTCAAAGTCAATTCCAGAGAATAAAAATAGAAACCCCAAGATTCAAAAATAATTATTATTTTTACATGATAGTATTTCCTAAAATAAATTCTTATTTTTATTTTTTCAATATTCAAAGTTAATTACTATATGATTATGTTCAGTTATAGCCATCCTATTTGGGGGTTAAGCTATCTGTTACCTGGAATCAATTTGGTGACTTGGTTTAATATTTTACACCAGTATTTTGGAAGCTAAATAGCACAACTGGTTAATGTGTACTAATATGCCTGAGATAGCAAGTCAAACCTCCAAAAAGGTACCTAAAGTATGATCAAGGGGGAAAAAAATACTTTCATACCCTGAATGGTATAAAAATGTACCACAGACTAACAGCCCCAAACTGCTAGAGCATCATGAAATGGGGCAGCCAGACCCTGCTAAAAATCTAAATGTTGGGGTGCCTGGGTGGCTCAGTTGTCAAGCGTCTGCCTTCAGCTCAGGTCATGATCCCAGGTTCCTGGGATCGAGCCCCGCATCCGGCTCCCTGCTCTGCGGGAAGCCTGCTTCTCCTTCTCCCACTCCCTTTGCTTGTGTTCCTGCTCTCGCTATCTCTCTCACTGTCAAATAAATAAATAAAATCTTTTTAAAAAAATCTAAATTTTAAGCCAAAAAGCATGTTTTCACCCATTTTAACTTGGGACACCAGGAATAATTTCAACAAACACTTGCTAAAAGCAGTGGCTTCCCCAAACAATATTGTTCATCCCATAAGTTCCCTCATTGAAACTATTGGCTATAAACAGTGCATCCTTATCAATGGGGTAAAACCTTCATGGCATACACCCCAATAATGGCAGACTTTCAGATTTCTCAGTCCACAGAAGATAGACTTTGATTATGATAGAACTAATTTTTTTTTGAAAACAGTATTTTCTTTTTGGCTTTCAGATTAGGGCATCATCTACTATACTTCTACCTATACTAAAAAGACCCAAAGCCCCAACTTTTGCTTTAGCTCTGATACAGAGCTGCCAAATGTGAGTACTATAAAAATGTCAGTATAGCTGAGGGGAAAAAATGCACTGATATTAAACCTCAAAACCAAACCTTATTTTAGGATAAATGGGGGAAAAGAAAAAGGGTGAGTTCCCAAAAATATTATTTCAATGGAACATACTCTCATTTCCTTTTAAAACAAACAAATAAAATGCTTAAGGAATGACAGTATCTTTATCATATAAAATCTTCAGCATTTGTCTTAATTTCCTAAATGAATAAAAACAATTTTACACAATTCACAGTGCTCACCATAGCACATACCCTTCCCAATGTCTATTTTTTATGTATTTAAACAATAATAAAAAAAATCATATATTTAAAAAAAATTTTTAGTAATGGCCTCAGTAGAAACTAAGGTTCATTTGCTGAGCTCCCCCCTGCTGATTTACAGCAGCAAATATTAGTTGTTTCACAAGAAAACATTAACATAAAAACTCACTCTTGGTTTCTTAGAAACCTAAAATTCCTGGATTACTTTAACAAATTTCAACTAAGTAGTTAAATACATGTCCTAAAAATACCCCTGTATGTCTGACTAGCACAGACATACAGGGGTATTTACAATGTCTCAATTAACACATCAGAGTTCAATACTGAGGTTATAACACCTCAGTCAGGTTACCCAACCTTTCTGCTCAGAACCTGAGAGGTGGGAGAAATCAATTTAGCTCCTTCAATAAATCTTTTGGAAGACAAATGCAGTGAGAGGAGCATTTTCACTCAGTTAGACATGAGTGATTTGAGATACTTAATTAAAATTAAAACTCTAAGAAGAACAAAACCACAATCTGGTTTATAGTTGGGTTAATTATGGAATAAACTCTTTAAAGACCAGTATTACATCTTAGTCAGGTGGACTTGCTCAAACTTCTAGCAGAGCCCCTTGCACGTAGTGGGTGTTCTAACAGTACTTCATGAAGTACTTTGAATATAAGTACAATTGTATACGCCTTTAGGCATCTCTCTTATTATTTATTTTAACACCAAAGTCCAAAAAAGACAGACCTGTCACTCTTTTCCTCCCACTCAGACACATTGAAATATAAAAGGAAAATTACCTTGGTCCTGATCTGTCCTAAAATATAGAGTTAATTTAACTAGGACTATACTAGTACTGGTAAGAAAAAGGGAAAAGTCCTTTAAGAAAAGGGAAATATTGATTAAGAGGAATATATAGAAGATACAAAGATTACTAAATTGTTTCACAGGGCAATGCATGCAGTTGAATAAAACTTTATGTTTCATAGGGATAAACTTCCATTGCAATTGTGAAATACTGAGAAAACAGATATTGCCTAAGGTTTAATTATCAGACAGAAGATGGTAGTCATGCACACAGCATTCTTTGTACATGCATGAGTAGGAATGCAAGACATGATGATGAAAGATCTGTAGGTCAATGCATTTATCAACTGGCTCTACCTAAACTAGGTCAAGCAACTTGTGTCTGACAAAATGCAAGCTATTTAAAAACCATTCAAACACAAAATACTTCAGCTTTGCAAATAGACACTTTCCCTCTCATTGGGGAAAAGTCATTTGACATATATATGTAGTTATGCAATATTTCATGATCATCCACGTGCAGCACTGATACCTGAAATAGGCAATCACCAAATACCTTTCCATAACCATCTCTCCCTGCTCTGCCCTTATTCATACCTCTCCACTCTTCAAGGGCCTCTTGTTCACAAAACCTTCCTGGTTCCTCTAGGGCACATACCTTTCTTACTTGAAATTTATGGCTGTTAGGTCCTGTACACTGTTGGACATTTAACTGCCCTCTAATTAATGTATGGTTGCTACTTGATCTTGCTTCTCCACCCAGATTGAAAGCAGAACCTATGGTTTATTCTAGTTTGTATCATGGCAATGGCTAAAGCCAGACCTATAGTGAGTTCACCATTTTCTCTTAGATATGCCATCATAATCCAATAATTCACCTAGCTGCTTCTAGGTTGAAAGCAGTTCCTTGGGATTTCCCATTGATCACCTCCCCCAGAACTCTCTGTAGCTTGGAGATTTCAAAAGAGTGGATTAGCACATTGGCTAGTCATCTTCTATATCATATAAATTATAAACCCCTATTTATTATTAACTATGATTGGATTCATACAAACATAAGTCATACATCTCAGTGTGCAATTGTTATATCTCTCAGTCAAAGATGCCCTCTGTATATTGATCCCTAGATTGTTCATTTCTTCACTGCGGGCTAAGACTCATTAGCTCAAAAGCCTACTGGTGGCAAACTCGAATTTTCTAAGTTTAAAAATAGCCCAAACAATTTTACCACACACACACACACACACACACACACACACACACACAAGATAGCCCAAACAAGCAAGTCTTTAGCCATTTAGAGCCTGCCTGCTTTGCATACCCCATAAAAACCTCACCCAAAAGCTGTTATCTATTGCTAATATAGGGCCTTGTGGTGATGAGGCCCCAAGCTGCTTCTGCTGTCCTTTGGAGCTCTGTGACAGAGACTCCCCACTCTGCTGCTGAGAAACCTAGACACATAAGCCCCCTCTCCTCAGATCTTGCTCTCCCTGGGAGTTCCTTTACCCTCCTTCCCTACTGAGTAGCAACCCCACACCCTAGGCTCTGCACAGACTCCTGCTATGAGGGGCTTTCCCTGCATGCAAACCTGTCAAGGGCTCGCACAATGAAATTTGTGTGTCCTACTGTTGCTGCCTCCTGGTTATATCTTTTTCCTCAATTGTCCCCAAAATGCCTCAAATCTCTATAGTAATGCACACTATTCATTTCAAGGAATGTTAATAGATTTTACCTGAAAATATGGGTCCCATGGTGATTTTAGTTTGGAAATGCTGTTAAACAGTTTTCTTTACCACAGGGCATTTCAGAGCCTTCAATAGTTATATGCGTCACAAATCTCCAAGAGAGGAATGAAAAAGTCAGTGTCTTACAAACTCATTTCACCACAGAACTATTTCCTGGGAGCATCTTGTGAAAGCAGAAGCATGGTCAGGCTCTCACACCAGAAGTGGCCCCTGGGCTGAGGTAGGTGGGCATTCGAGAGGAAAGTAACTTCTCTGTTGTCTCGCACAAATACTAGTTCCTAAATGTCATTATCCACTAAAACAAACCAGGGCTAGAGAGAAGAAAGTATTAGATGAGCCCGAAATATCTTTTTGTGCCAGAAAAGTAAAGAAGTGCTCAGAGTATGGATGGTGACAGGAAAGGAAATAGAAAATAGAAGCTTGAATGGTCTCCCACTAGACAAATGTAGGATGATTTTAGCATCCAAATAAAGGATGATAAAAACAGATTAAACCCATCAAACAAAATAAGAATCCATTAAGTTCATGCTGGTACAAATTGAATAAAAATTTTAGGTGAGGGAGAAAAGAAAGTTCTACCTTGTAGTAGAATGCCAAATAATAAATAGAAAAGTAATGATATAATCAGAAAAATCCCCATTTGGCAAGCATTCTAGCAATAATTGATTCTGGCAAGGATCATCAATAGATGCTAAAATTAGCAGGTGAAAATTTTATGAGAACAATGTGTCTCCCCCCAGAATACTATTAATCATTAATTAATAAGTACAAAATACATAGGATTTTACATTGAAGAATTGTGCTAGACACCACTCTAATCAACTGCTCCAAGTGAGCATCACCAGGCATGGAAAGAAGGGATACTATGTACCTCTAGATATGAGGCACTGAATGGAACACACCATCCCTTCTGTGGAATTTCTGCCAAAAATGAACAATTTGAGTCTAATCATGACAAACATAAATTGAAAGCATTTTACGAAGTAATAGGCCTGTACTCTTCAAATAGATCAAGGTTATGACAGACAAGGAAAGACAGAGAATCTTTCCACATTGAAGGAGATTAAGGAAACATGACAAACATAACTCACTATCCTGGATCGATTCCTTGTTTTGGGGAAATAAACATTGAAAAAATTAATGGGCAATGGGCAGTGTATCTGTAACTATCACTCAAATGACTGAGAAATATGCACAGGGACACACACACACACACACACACACACACAGCTATTTTAATAGAGAATGATAAAGTAAATGGGGTACAATGTTAACTGGGTTCTGGGTAAAAATTGTTTTTATTCCAGTCCCATAATACTTTTATGAATTTAAAATTAATTTAAAATGAAAAAATTTAAAAAATTAAGCCATAGGAAAAGTCCCTTTTTCCCCATCACTTTGGTGATTTAATCATAGTTCTAGTTACTCAATTCATTTGTTGATTGGACTAATTTGTTCTTCACAGAAACCTATGCCTCCAACTCAAAGATGGATGATGCATCCTTTGGTTCCAAGAACTGAGCACTCCCTCCTCAGAGTGCTCTTCTTGGGGCTGTTTTCCATGCCCCTTGGAGGATCACCACATAGTGACATTGCTACCCCTCTGAATACTCTTCTCACTTAGGCCCCAGAGAAAGCACAAGCTATGCTAGTGACTATAGGCCAATAAGGGGAGCCTTACTGGGGAGCTCCTTCCTAAAACGTCTGACTCGTCTTTCCCAGTAACTCACAAGTATAGGGTTTATAATTTTGCTAAACTTTGCAGGTTCCATGGGTGTTGCATCCTCCTAAAGGGTCACTTTCTGTCTCTCCTCTGAATGCTTCTAAACAGAGAAACTTTAAAGCCAACACACAGTTTCTTCCCATTCTCTACAGCATTTGGCACAACGGAGGGCATTTATTAGGTGCTCAGAAAATACCTCTTGTCTAACTGACTGAAACACACTTATCTGTTCTTGTATTAGAACACTAGTTTTCATTGTATTAGTTATGTGCTAAGAAATGCTGCAATATACATTTCAGCAAATTTATCATTTTTCCATTTAAAAAGTTTCTTAATTCTTATCTGTGATTTTTATTATTGTATCCTTGATTGTATAATGAACGTAAATGAGAAAATGTTAAATTTGCTAGATTCTCAAACTTATTAAAAATTTTAAACCTCAAACATGTTAAAATAACATACCATGTACTATAAAGGAATCAGTCAGTGACAGACATGGTATTTAAAGCTAGAAAGCAGAGATGTTCTAGAAATTAAACCATAGCATCTGACTCCACAATAATGCTTCCATACAGAAATCTCATGGCTTTTAAAAATAAGTCAATCAGAGAAAGACATGTATCATATGATCTCACTAATATGAGGAATTCTTAATCTCAGGAAACAAACTGAGGGTTGCTGGAATGGTGGGGGGTGGGAGGGATGGGGTGGCTGGGTGATAGACACTGGGGAGGGTATGTGCTATGGTGAGTGCTGTGAATTGTGTAAAACTGTTGAATCACAGACCTGTACCTCTGAAACAAATAATAAATTATATGTTAAAAAAAAAAAAAGATAGTAGGAAGAGAGAAATGAAGGGGGGGGGAAATTGGAGGGGGAGACAAACCATGAGAGACTATGGACTCTGAGAAACAAACTGAGGGTTCTAGAGGGGAGGGGGGGATGGGTTAGCCTGGTGATGGGTATTAAAGAGGGCACGTACTGAATGGAGCACTGGGTGTTATACGCAAACAATGAATCTGGGTGTTATACGCAAACAATGAACACTACATCAAAAACTAATGATGTAATGTATGGTGATTAACATAACATAATAAAATTTTTAAAAATGGGAAAAAAATTTAATTGCCATCTATTTTTGAAAACAAACTTAAGGCCCAGTGATAGTGCTTAAGATCTCAGTAATATTATGTATCAACTATACTCAAATAGAATTTTAATTTTAAAAAATCTCAGTCCTTGGAGTCTAACACACAATACGACCTTTATTAAGTGATCTTAGCCAAATCAATTAAGTTTATTGAGCCCCCGTTTTCTCATCTATACAAATGGATACTCATGGTACCTAAATCAAAGAGTTGCTTAGGTAACAAAAATATGGTTGTATTTGTAAGGCAGTTAGCATATGGTAAGAACTTAGCAAACACATTATTATTGCTATTGTTATTGCCATGATTAAATAAAAAATAAAGAAAAGGCAGGATCCCAAAGTACATACATAGCATGATTCAATTTCATTAAAGGGGTGAAATATATATAAATGTGTGTGTATATATGTGCATGTGTAAATGTGCATATAATATATTCACATCTTTATATGCATTTATATGTATAAATATGTAATATATACATTTATATATAAACACATGTGTGTGTATGTGTATGTAGAGAGAAAGAAAGTGAGTTCAAGAGAATGATTCATAGAAAAAACTGGAAGAAAGTGAACAACCCCAGTGGTCATTGAATGATCAATGAGTAACAACTCATTTTTTTCTTATACCTGACTGTATTCTACAGATCTTCCTCCATGAACACAGATTACCTTTATAAATATGACTATAAAAATGCTATTTTTAAGAACCTCACAAAGATGAACCCTATTTGTTTAGAATGTTATAACCCAAAAACTATGTTCACATTATTTACAACAATTAGGAAAATATGTTCTCTTTCTCATTGCTTTAAAAAGACTGCTTCCTTCTTTTCATAATAGAGTAAATATGAAACACAAAATAAAAATCATTACCCTCTGTAAGCTCCACTCAGGCTGCTTGCTAGTCCCATCATGTCCTAGCCTGATCTTATATATTTTTCCAATGCTTCATATTTCAACCTGAATGACATGCAAAGAAGAAACAATTAGCAGAGTGTTTAAAATTAAGCACATTAAAAAATTCATTCTCTTCTTCTTACTAAATGCATTTTTTTTGTTGCTAATAATTGGAAAGCTCTCAGGGAACCTCTCAGAGTCTAGCAATGAAGTCTTCTCAAGAATCCACTAGTGGACTCCACAGACAGAATATGAAACAGAAAAATCACGAGACTTGACTAAAAATACGCAGAAGGAGTCAGATGAAAGAATAAGATAAAGAACATACATATGCTCAGCTCTCTGATTACCACACATTTCTCACTGGAAGCCAACATCTTCTGAGCTGCGCCCAAAGATGGGCTCTTATTTTAAAAAGAAAAAAAAAAAGCAATTTTCATCAAAGCTAAATATAGCTATTTCTACAAGCTTAAGGAAAAGCGCCAGTGAGTCTAGAACTTGCTTCTACTCTGAAAATCCTCTCTTGTTTGATTATAAACTACCACATAGATTTCAAAGTTCAAGGACAAGAAACAAACCTGCCCGCAGAGTATGTATATTTGGTTAGTTTTTGAAATGTCCCAAGAGTATTTGTTAATCCAGGTAGCATTTTAGAGAACTGGCTTGGGAATCATTTTTACTTCAATTGGTATCCTGGCTATTGCAACCTGAATAAAATATGGTATTGTACAACTCTGGATCTCAATTTCTTTATCTGTTGGATGGACATAATGTCTATTGCACACAATTTTCAGTTTAAATAAATGTTTATTTAGCTCAATAATGTAAGCATTATGCAAGGCTACAATGTATACAAAGATAAAAATGATGGTATAGTCCTTATCATAGAGAAATTTATAATCTGGTAAGGGAGACAGATTTATAAGCAGACATTTTCAGTATAATAAGAGAAGTGTGAAGATTAAAAAAGGCAGTATACCACCTGGCTATTTAATAGCTTAAGTAACATCCATTATCATTATTTCTACTACAGGTACTCATCTATCTCCACAGACTAGAGATATGAATATAGATAGGCACTTGCATATTATATTTGACTTATATCATTGCCTACCTATAAACTAGACCCCAAAAGAGCTGGGACAGTCAAGTGACCCAGAAGCCATCAGAATTCTTCTTGCATACCCATTTCCCACACTTAGAAATTCTCTTTTTTTTAAAAGATTTTATTTATTTTAGAGAGAGAGAGCAGCGGGAGGAGCAGAGGAAGAGGGACAAGCAGATTCTGCACTAAGCGCAGAGCCCGACACAGAGCTTGATCCCATGACCCTGACATCATGACCTGAGCTGAAATCAAGAGTCAGACACTCAACCAACTGAGCCACCCAGGTGCCCCAGAAATTCTCTTTTTTTAAGGGTCCATCACCATTGCTACTTTCCCCCATAAACTGTAGCAGCTAGACCAACTTGCTGATGGGGCTATTATATCACCAGGCCAAGAAAGACTATGCTGGCATTGACTGAGAGGGAGAAAAAGAGGCTGTTAATGCCCCACAACACTTCCCCCACTTCCTTATTCCCAGAGCTGATCTTGGTGGCAGAACTCAAAAGCTAGCTCTTCCCAGCAGAGGAAGTAAGAAGTTATCTTGCAGTGTGAGCCTAGTTTCTCTCTGAAAGTTAAGCCAGCCGTTAGAGATCTTTTTGGAAGTGTAAACTTTCTCTTTACACACATTCTAAGTGAAAAAATAAAGGGCTAACTGAACAGTCAGGTTATAGTGTACGTGACTTCATGACTGTCCTCCTGTTATTTCTGGAGAATGTAACTACCAGGCAATGAGCTCAGCTATGTGGCAGCCAGGGAGCAAGTGCTTGGCATGTATGGTCTCTTCCAATCTGTACATAGCCCTGTGAAGAGTAAAGCTCTTTAAAGACTCAAAGAGGCTAAGTAATTTATCTAAGGATACATAGCAGGATACACAGGTCCAAAAGTAAAATTCAGACCCAAACCTGTTTGATCAAAAATGCCACACTGTCCTAAAAAAAAAAAAAAGTTATGTGTTCACTTTGGGATTGGAAGGCAGGGAAAAAGAATAAAAGACTAATGCAAAAGTTGCAGATGATGTCAGTGAAGAAGAACAAGGGAGTCAATGCCCACAAAAGTGAAAGCTTATAGGGATGAGCTGCCTCATCCTGATTTAAGGTTTTCAGACTACCAAGAGGCCCATTGCTCCTTAAAACTCTAGACCAGTGCTTTTCAAACATTAGTGTATACACAGGTTACCTGGGAATCTTGTTAAAATACAGACTCTGATTCAGTAGATCTGGGGTGGGGCCTAAGATTCTGCATGTCTAACCAGCTTCCAGGTGATGCCCATGCTGCTGGTCTGGGTCTATAAGGCCTTAGACTCCTGGGGGGGGAACATACCCAGCCGTGAGTCTCTGCCACTGAGGTAGTAGCTTGGAGCTGGGAAAGTCCCTGATCTCACTTCACAGTAGATAGAAGCTAGAAGCTAGAAACAACCATGCTAATGCTATTGACCAGGAGAGAAAGGGTCCTTAGTAACTGCGACATCTGTAGTTAGCAGACCACTTCCCATCTCCCCATCTGTAACTGCAACATCTGTACTTAGTAGAGCACTTCCCATCTACCCATCTGGTAACTGCAACATCTGTGATTAGTAGAGCATTTCCCATCTACCCACCTGGTAACTGTAACATCTGTAGTTAGTAGAGCACTTCCCATCTACCCATCTGGTAACTGCAACATCGGTGGTTAGTAGAGTACTTCACATCTCCCCATCTAGTAACTGCAACATCTGTGGTCAGTAGAGCACTTCCCATCTACCAGAGGCAATGTGTGAGGCACACATTCCCAAACATTTTTTACAACTAGCCATTTAAGTTAGTATTATTACCTGCCTCTCACTCCTTACTAAGAAGGAAATTAAAGATTAATGAGGATAAGCAATCTGTTCACGGTCACAGAACTAATGAGTGGTCAGTCTGGCTTTGAACCTGGTCTGCATGATTCCAAGACCTCTGTTCTTCACTAATTAACTACATTTCTTATATGTCAATAGAATTTTTAAAATGTATACGTATTTTCTCTCTCTTATAAATTGCAGACTACCCTGAAATTTAGAAAAAAAAAATAGATATCATTGCCTCCACTCTATATGTAAAAATAATGCTGGCCTGGAGAAAATAACTGACATAGCCAAGGTCACATGGTGAATATATGGTAAGCTAGGTCTCTAATGCAGCTCACCAGATTTGCAGTCTAGTACTAGAACTGGGATTCTCAGCCTCGGTTGCACTTTAGAATCATTTGGGGAGCTTCTAAAAGCCTCAATGCCCAGGCTGCTCCCTAAACTAAATAAACCAGAGCCTCTGGCGGTGGAACTGGGCATCAGTAATTTTTAAAGCTCCCAGGTGATTGAATGTGCAATCAAGACTGAGAATCTATATCATTCGTTCTAAGACTGTAACCCGAGTAAATGTTTCCAGAAAAACATTGACAGGATTTGTCCGAATATACATACACATGCCACAGGTATATTATGGGTAATAATAGACTTTTGTGGGGTAGCCTAAGGATCAAACCACACAAGCCTCTGAGTTCTGAACAATCGCCTTCAAATAATCTTTTGAAATGCATATGTTGTATAAGGTATGACTGCCCATGCATTGAGCCAACGTGCTCCTTCATGACTGCATGACTGCTTTTCTTCACTACAGGTTTAATGATTGTAAAAGTGGAATGGCAGGCTCAGGTCTGAAGATGTGGAAACACTTTGGGATTAGTGTTTGCTAGGTACTGAGACCTCAAACGGCCTTGGTTTCCTGGTGACTCGAGATGGCCTCAATCATTCGCTATTCTCTATGCAGCCTACAAAACAAATATTCTCCAAGGAGAACAACTGCTGTTTAACAGTGCGCTCTGTGGGGCTGAGGGTGAATTAGTGAAGTGGAATGTAATTGTCCTAATTGAAATTTGTCCAAAGCCCTGAGGGACTAGGAGAGGCAACCAGTGATACTCAAAATAAATCAGCCCAGTGTTCTCTGATGCTAAGAAGAGAGATATTCGAATGGGCATGGGCAGAGCTTCAAAATATGGCGTCTGAAGATGCCAAGAAAATGATCTCACGCTCATACTGCTCTGCTGAGCAACATCTCATATACTTGTATATGCAAGAATACAAAAGAAGGGCTTTCATTTCCAGAAGAATTTCTAAATGGCTTATAATCTGGTGATAATTTGAGTTGAGGTTGATGGTTTATGGGGCCAGTTTCAAACCAATGGCCTAAAACTAATTGCGTTAAAGAAAGCAATTTTCTTCTACAGCTTTCTTTGCTTATATAAGATATGTGAAGAAAAACACCCTGTTTCCTGTGATGATTACAATAGGCATTAGGGTAACTTGTGGGGATTTTAGCAGACCAGAGACTTATTTTATACAGGACATACCCATTCCTACACACACACACATATACACACAAACACACACACACACAGCCACACCCTTCTGTATTACAGAAATAAATTTGGGATGTTCAAAAAACAATATTACTGCAATATTGTTTGCCCAAAACTCATCCTCCTGTCTTGGAAGGAAAAGCCGCTCTGGGCTGTCCTTGCTAAGACTTATTGGTCCAGTGACCCCTTCATCTCCAAACACCCAGAGTGTGACATTGGCTTGAGTCCCTGTATTCTCCATCAGCACTAACGCCTTCCATTCATCTTCTGAGAGAAGAGTCTTACTGCTTTGGGAAGCAGACCTTTGGGAAGGTCTGATTTCTTCGATGGGGGAAAAAAGGCATTAGTGGCAGATCAGATGCAACATCAGGCTGACAGAATCCTTTGTCACATGGAGCCCAAGGACATCAAAACAGAGGAAGGGAGGGGCAGGGCAGGGAAGCACTGAACTGCTACAACTCCAGGGAGTTGATTTGTGCTTGTCTCCTCATAGCAAGGTTCTGGTCAACTGAAAGTGAACTACTGAAGTAAATTAAATTAGAACAATAAGCATCTGAAATACCTGGCAATCTTTCACTTGTCCTCAACACTCCAACATGGATGGGAGCTAGAATTTGCAGTTCTGTCTCCATAAATTCTTCATAAAGTTGCCTGCCTGGCTTATGGATTTTTAGACAGGATTACTAGAGTGTAAAGTAACCCAAAAAAAAAGTGGAATTAAAACATTTTCAAATGAGATGTAAAAATGGCAAACTGAGGTGAGAGGAAATTTTTCTGATATTTCTGAAAAAAAAAAAACTATTGGAGAAAGCAAGGAAAGGATTTAAAGCTAAAGGTAGAATTTCACAAATGCAAATGGTTTCTGAGGTGCTTAGAGCAGGTTAGGCTGTGAGGACAGGGACTTCGCAACATCTCCTATCAGCCAGCAGCTCCCAGATGGCCACTCCACGTTTGTAAGAGAGGCTTATGAAGTGAAGTCCCCAACGGCAATTGCTGTCTTCTTTCCACTCTCTTTATCCTGTTGCCTCATCTAAGGAGATGCTGTGGCAGGCAGGGCTGACAGCCTTTCCCAAGCTATTCTGCACTGTTGTCTGGACTAATTCTTAGCTGAAATTTCCATTTGGAAACATCCCAGACTTAGGTAATGAAATCAATTTTCTTACGACAAATGGTTAAAAGTTCCTTGACGCCATGAGTTCTTTGGCTCTTCCTACCTTTAATTCTGTGGTTTGAAACTATAGGCAACCCAAGGCAGCATCTAGGATCTTATCAACACAGCATCAACGATGATGACAACAAACCCAGCAAATAACTCCAGCAGTCCCCACCATCCGTAGTTTTGCTTTCCCATGGCTTCAGTTACCTGCGGTTAACTAAGGTCAGAAAGTAGATGTCTGGGGCACCTGGGTGGCTCAGTTGGTTAAGCGACTGCCTTAGGCTCAGGTCGTGATCCCGGGTCCTAGGATCGAGTCCCACATTAGGCTCCCCTGCTCTGCGGGGAGCCTGCTTCTCCCTCTGCCTCTGCCTGCCACTCCCCCTGCTTCTGCGCTCTCTCTCTCTCACTCTCTCTGTCAAATAAATAAATAAAATCTTTAAAAAAAAAAAAGAAAGTAGATGTCTGGTCATATGGTCAATATGGCCTAACACTAGGCCACAAAGCCTACGTCACTGACCTTACTTGATCTCATCACATAGGAATTCTATCACCTCACATCACCCCGAGAAGAAAGGTAAGTATGGTGAGTACAGTACAATAAGAGATTTTCAGAGAGAGAGACAACATTCACGTAACTTTATTATTTTTTATAGTATTTTTAATAATTTTTTATAAAATTCTATAATTATTTTTTATAATTATTCTATTTTATTATTACTGTTATTAATCTCTTACCATACCTAATTTATAGGTTAAAGTTGTCATCATAGGTATGTATGTATAGAAAAAAATCACATGTGTAGGGTTTGGTACTACCTGTGGTTTCAGGCATTGCTGGGGGTCTTGGAACATATCCCCTGCAGATAAAGAGGGTCTATTGTAATTATTTCCTGCTGTAATTAACAAATTTTAAAATAAAAATCATACAAAAATTGTAAATACTGAGAAAGAAGTGGGCTTCACTTTTTAAAGTTGCCACCTCTTTACTTTTTTGGGCAATTTCTGTCATTGTAACAGCAGCCATTTTTCCTTCAGTTGTAATAATAATACCATTTATTAAGCTCCTACTACACACTAGGCTCTGTGTTGGATGCTTCATATTTGTTTCTCACTCCATGAGGTAAGTCAAGTTATGATACCCATTTTAAGATGAGGAAAAGAGGCAGAGGTTAAATACTATGCCCAAATCGTATAATAAGTAAAATGATAGAATGTCTAACTCCAAAGCCTCTGTACTCCAAGCTGGGTGGGTGTATCTAAACACAGCTCACCAGGACACATTTTATTCTGAGCTAAGCACTGTCCTAAAAACTTGATTTTATTGTCATGTCAACCTTACTCAATCCTCACACTAGCTCTATGAGATACTGTCCCCTACTAAACAAGTGGACAAACTGGGAGTTGGAGGTTAAATATTTGGCCCAGAGTTCCACAGGCAGTAGCAAAGAAGAAGGAGATGTCCAACTTGGGCAAATTAGGTTTGAATCCCATGCCATGGTGGATATAACATCAAAGGTAGTTGACCCGGAAATGAGCACAAAATTGGTCCAACAAAATGTTATGAGACAATCTGATTTTCAAGACTCAAATAATGTAGGTGAACACCTAAATGCCCTACCTGCTGTTTCTAGTCAAGCATGATCAGAAACCTCACAAACACACTGGAATTTTTTCAGACAAGAGGGCAATCAGATCTCTAATGACAAAAACACTATAGCATATCTATGAGTGTCAGAGAATAATTAGCGATCTAAGTTAGGAGGATAAACTATTTAGGGCACTAATAATTTACTCAATATCTTATGAATATCTGAGTCATCTAAAAGGACCATTTTTACGCAATTCAAGAAGATTTTATTTAGTTCCTATTATTTGCTGGGCACTGTGTTAGGTTCATTGCTCTACAAAAATTAATGGCACAGGTTGTTTGAAAGATAAATGAAATAAATGAGAGTCTCACCTCAGAGATACACAATACCTGGTAGGGAATACAGACATATAAATATTTGGATTTCAAACATGCAGACACATTCATAGACAACAAAAGAAGTACTAGAAAGTTCAAATGTAGCAGAATAAGGGGTGATTAACTGTGGAGGGGCGGGCAGGAAAGGTTTCACACAGGAAGGCAAAAGGATGAATCAGAATTTTGCAGAAAGAGGAAGGGAAGGGCATTCCAGATGGAAGGAACAGCATACCCAGTATGCACAAAGGTTTTAAATAACAGGCATAATGAAGAGCTGCACATGGTTCAACATGACATGGTTGAACATGACATCACATGAGATATTATGGGAGAAAAGGAGAAACAGTGAGATCATGAAAAGCACTGGGCAAGTTGGAAGGGAGTCGGCACACCCTTGTGCAGGCAATAAGGAGCCAGTCAAGATTCTCAAGTACAATGGTGATATGATCCGAGTATTAGAAAGATCCGTGTGAAACAGGGTGCGCTATATGTAGCAGGGAGGACTAAGGCAGGAAGGCCAGTGGACAAACAATGAACACTGAATAGTGAACAAACAAAGCCTGGAACAGTCAATAGACAAACTTTACTTGGTTTTAGCTGTTTGATGTCCATATGCAAGTACACATACAAGCATGCACTTTGTGTGCATGTGTGTAGTTTGTCTGATTTAATCTGAAAACAATTTAATGGTTTCTTTTTTTTATTAAAGATTTATTTATTTATTTATTTGACAGAGAGACACAGTGAGAGAGGGAACAGAAGCAGGGGGAGCGGGAGAGGGAGAAGCAGGCTCCCCGCCAAGCAGGGAGCCCAATGTGGGGCTCGATCCCAGGAATGTGGGGCTCGATCCCAGGACCCTGGGATCATGACCTGAGCCGAAGGCAGACGCTTAAGGACTGAGTCACCCAGGCGGCCCAACTTAATGGTTTCTAAAACCTCTTCTTCATTCTCTTAACATTTTCACAGACAACACATTGCACAAACACAGCACATCACTGGTGTGCATTCGTGTCATGAAAATTGATGACTGAATATGCTATAATCCATAATATAGAATAATGATTCAAAGTTTGTGCTGCCATCAATTAAATATGAATTCCAGCTAGTGCCCTGATCTTTTGGAAATAAACCAAAGTCCATTAGTCTCAGACCATAAATGTATCCATTTGAGAACCATAAAAGAAGTTGCTATTGTTGACTAGAGGTTTAAAATATTCCAAACTGGGAGAATATTTGATGGCGACTCTGGATTAATCAACAGACTCAGGGTCTCCCTGAATAAAATTTACAGTACCTAAAATGTATTCAGATGACTAAAAATGTGCTTCATATGGGTAAAAGAACATTTTAATTAAGTACCCCTCAGGTTGACTCAGTCAAAAGAAAAAAATAAGCTAAGCTACCATTGTGCCGCTGGTCTTTTGAAGCTCTAGAGGAAGAAAAAATTACTCACAGAATGAATAACAAATTAGCTAACTCTAATGGTTCATGAATTGATCAAAGCTGAGGTCCACTAAAAGCATGAATCACCATCAGAGAGCGTGGGCATAAAAAGACAAATGGTGTAAACTTTTGTGTACTTTCAAGACAGTGTTTGAGAACTAAATGTAAAGCAGAAATTGAAAACAAATGTCCATCAATATTTGATACATGGTATCCAAAAAATGGCTATTATTTAACCCCAAAATCATCTGGAAAAAAAAATAAGTTAAACAGTCTCTCTATAGGCATCTTTCAATGTAAAAATATCTATTTCTACAAAATTAACATGAATAGTCTTGTTTTATTCACAAATTTATCAGTTTCTTGATTTAAGGTATCATAGTCATTTACACAAAGCACAGGAAGCACAAAGCTGGTGGGGATAGCTAACAGAAAACAAGATCAAATAATCAAAGCTATTTCAACATGTTAGAATGTTGGACTGGTATCAAGAAGGTAAAAACTAACTGGTATCAAAGTAAAGGTCTGCATTTTGATTCAAAAAATCAGTTATATATTTTTCAGTGAAAGTGTCTGAATACAACATCTTAATGATCTTAATATATACCAAGAGTACAATAACAATGCCTACAACATGTACTCCAAGCCAAGACGATATTAACAGATGCATGGAGTCCACATTAAAGGAATACCATTATTCTAACTGTTCAGACTGTATGAAAAGATAGGCTCCTACTTGGAGAATCGCACTTTAAAAGAAATATTCATAAAGGTAAAGAATTTAGAGAACATATATTAGGAAGAACTATTAAAAAATGTATTTCAGAAGTGCCTGGGTGGCTCAGTTGGTTAAGCGTCTGCCTTCGGCTTGGGTCATGATCCTGGAGTCCCAGGATCGAGCCCCACATCTGGCTCCCTGCTCAGCAGGGAGTCTGCTTCTCCCTCTCCCTCTGCCCCTTCCCCTGCTCCTTCTCTCTCTGTCTCTCTCTCACTCTCTCTCACTCTCTCAAATAAATAAATAAAATCTTTTTTAAAAAGTTTAAAAATGTATCTCAAATAGAAGAGGATATACTAAAAAGAAACACTAAGAATCCACTTTTTAGTATATTTATATATAAGAAGAATATACTAAGAAGAAATGAGAATATACTCAGAAGAAACATCAAGGTTTATTTTATAGGACAGGCTGTTGACTTTTTTAATTAACAAAGAATGTATTATTTGTTTCAGGGGTACAAGTGTGTGATTTATCAGTCTTACACAATTCATAGCACTCACCATAGCACATACCCTCCCCAATGTCACATCACCCAGCCACCCCATCCCTCCCACCCCCCTCCACTCCAACAACTCTCAGATTGTTTCCTGAGATTAAGAGTCTCTTATGGTTTGTCTCCCTCTCTGGTTTAGTCCAGTTTCATTTTGTTCCTCTCTTCCTCCATGATCCTCTGCCTTGTTTCTCAAATTCCACATATCAGTGAGATTATATGATAATTGCCTTTCTCTGATTGACTTATTTTCGCTTTGCTATTGACTTTTTATGGCTCAAAAGAGTTTATGAGGGGTAGGTTCTCTGCTCAACACAGAGAGGTACTTTCAACTGATTAGGATTACTTAAAATGGCGTGGCTTGTTTCTGCATCCATCATGTAAAGTTCTACATTGCTTTTGCCAGGTCAAAAGTCCCTTCAAATCCTCATTCTATGATAAATGAAAACTTACACTACCTCTACATTATAACTTACTACAATAGCATGAGCACAAAAGAATAAACCTATACTTCTGTCTGGATGTTGAATGCTATTTTTTAATATTAAAAAAAACACTAAGATCACAAGAGGAAGAACAATTAATATAAGCCATTACCTGGTAATTCTATTGATAAGAACTATTCTAAAGAAACCATACAAAATACAGATGAGTGTCCATTGCAAGTTATACCTAAACAATTTTTGAAAAAATACCCAATAGTAAAAAGAGTAGGTAAATGAGGTATAGAACATCTATACAATGGATTATTTACAGCTATTAAATTACAGATTTCACATTTTCTTTGCCCAAATATTTTTTTGTTTGCTTTTAAAGTGTTGTCATCTAAATAGGTTTAAAGAAAGAAAGTACATGCTATGGCTGAGACTTTGGCACAGATTCAGCCTTGCCTAGTAACAGCAGTGAGACACCACCAGCAGATTAAGGACTGGTATGGCTGTCCCACTGCAATGCTCAAATTCTTGTGGACAGAGCAGGCTCCTCTCCATCTACAGGTGAGACTTCAACCACATGCATCTTCCTGGGCCTTGGTTTTCTCATTCATAAAAATAAGAAGTCACAGGGGCACCTGGGTGGCACAGTTACGGTTAAGCAGCCTACCCTTGGTTTCGGCTTGGGTTGTGACCTCAGGGTTGTGGGATCGAACCCCGTGTCGGGCTCCATGCTCAGCATAGAATCTGCTTCAGATTCTCTCTCCTTCTCCCTCTGCCCCTCCATCTCATGTTCTCTCTCTAAAATAAATCTAAAAAAAAAAAGATTAGTCATATGTTGATAGTTGTTGAAGCTGGGCAAGTGGGCACATTGAAATTCATTATTCTATTCTATTTTTGTAAAAAGTAAAATTTCTTCCTCAAACCCCAGTTCCCTAACAAAACTAATATTAAAATTCAACTTAGCCCTAAAGGAAGAGCTTGCAAATAGAATGACCCTATACCTCTGTTTACTACTAACAAAGCATTATTTATTGTATATGCAGTTTTATAAGTTCTAAATCTTTGTCCCTTAATGATAAAACCTCCACCTTTTTTAATAAACAAGAGTTTTGAATACAGAGAACAGGTTTATTTTATCTATAATACCTAATCCCCCAACTATATATATCTTGCCCTATCCTGAAAGTAGACTGACAAACATAATCTCAGGAACTGATAGTTGTTTTTGACATTTTTAAAAATATGAAATAACTTTTCTAAAGTATTTTTCAACTAACATATTTTAATATGAATGGCTAATGTAACCCAAATCTATCTAGCATGACAGCTAAATTGCAAAACCAAGAGGAAGGTATTTCTGACAAGAAACAACTTTTAACTACTGCAGATACGGTAGAAGACAACTAAAGAGAGTCATGATCTAATTACTGGGTAATGAATGGGAACATTCTAGGTAATATTCATATGTGAAGATATTTTTTCCCATCTAAAGTCATGTATGTATAAAAGCCATTTCTACTACATAGAAGGCAACATTTAAACAAATCATGGAGATTTTGTAGATGGCATTTGCCTTAGGAAAGCTTTATCATCTGAATTTCCAGGATTCCATGTCCAAGTACAAAGTCTGTGTTATGTCAGTGATTTAAACAGCTCATTAACAAATTAAGCTCAGTTTCCCTTTTCTCTGTTCTTGGCCCACTCTCCATTTCTACTATATAATCATTAACTACAACAAAGGACCTACACCTATTTAACCCATCCCCCCACCACCTCCATTCTGGTAATCATCAGTTTGTTCTCTATAGTTAAGAGTCTATTTTTGGGGGCGCCTGGGTGGCTCAGTTGGTTAAGCGACTGCCTTCGGCTCAGGTCATGATCCCGGAGTCCCTGGATTGAGTCCCGCATAGGGCTCCCTGCTCGGCAGGGTGCCTGCTTCTCCCTCTGACCCTCCCCCCTCTCATGTGCTCTCTCTCTTTCATTCTCTCTGTCTCAAATAAATAAATAAAATCTTAAAAAAAAAAAAGAGAGTCTATTTTTGGTTTGACTCTCTCTCTTTTGTTTTTTCCTTTATTCATTTATTTCTTAAATTCCATATATGGGTGAAATTATACGGTATTTGTCTTTCTCTAACTGACTTATTTCACTTAGCATAATACTCTTTAGCTCCACCCATGTCATTGCAAATGAAAAGGTTTCATTCTTTCTTATGGCTGAGTAATATTCCATTATATATATACATATATATATATATACCTTATATATATACCACATCTTTAACCATTCATCAGTCAATGGACACTTGGGTTCTTCCCATAGTTTGGCTATTGATACTGCTACTATAAATATTGGGGTGCATGTGCCCCTTCGAATCTGTATTTTTGTATCCTTTGAGTAAATGACTAGTACTGTAATTACTGGATCACAGGGTAGCTCTATTTTTAACTTTTTGAGAAACTTCCATACTGTTTTCCAAAGTGGCTGCCCCAGTTTGCATCCTACCAACAGTGTAAGAGGGTTCCTCTTTCTCTGCATCCTTGTCAACATCTGTCGATTCCTGACTTGTTAATTTTAGCCATTCTGACAAGGTATGAGGTTATATCTCATTGTAGTTCAATTTGTATTTCCCTGATGATGAATGATGTTGAGCATCTTTTCATGTGTCTGTTGGCCATCTGCATGTCTTCTTTGGAAAAATGTCTATTCATGTCTTCTGCCCATTTTTTAATTGTATTATTCATTTTGGGGGTGTTGAGTTTTATAAGTTATTTATATACTTCGGATACTAACCCTTTATCAGAGGAGTGCACTTGTTATGATGAGCACCAGGTTTCGTATGGACATGTTGAATCAATATATTGTACACGTGAACCTGATATTATACTGTATGTTAACTAACTAGAATTTAAATAAAAACTTAAAACAAAAAACAAAGGACTTACAAATCTTTTTATAATGAATTAATAACAAATTTTATTTTTGTCTAGCATGCCCTGAATGTTTCCCACATCTCATTTATCAGTTTTTAACCTTTTATTTTTGTGTGATTAATATTTATCTGGCTCACTAGAGTGTAAACTTCAAGAAGTCAGAGACCGAGTCCATTTTGCCCATCACTGTATTTGATAATTTATTTCATGAAAGAATGATTTGAAAAGATTTATATTTAACATGAGGCCTAATTTTAACATTTTTCTTTCCAGCTTCATTCTAAAACTTATACTTTCCAATCCTTAAAAATTTAACAATGATATAAAAAATGGGGTTAAAATCCAAAACATATAAAGAACTGATATAACTCAATAACAGAAAAACAATCTGATTATAAAAGGGAAAGAAGAATAAATAGACATTTCTTCCAGAAAAGATACCCAAATGGCCAACAGTTACATAAAAAGATGCTCAAAATCACTAATCATCAGGAAAGTGCAAATCAAGACAATGAGTTATTACCTCATACCAGTGAGAATAGCTATCAACAAGAAGACAAGAGATGAGTGTTGGCGAGGATATGGAGAAAAGGGAACCCTTGTGCACTGTTGGTGGGAATGTTTAAATTGTTAGCACCACTATGGCAAACAGTACGGAGATTTGTCAAAAAATTAAAAATAGGACTACCATATTATTCACCACTCCACTTCTCAGTATGTATCCAAAGGAAATGAAAACAGGATATTGAAGAAATATATGCACTTCTATGTTTACTACAGCATTATTCATAGTACCTAAGATATGGAAACAATCTAGGTGCCCATCAACAGATGAATAGATAAAGAAGATGTGAAAGACATGAGAAAGAAGGAAATCCCATCATTTGCAACAACATGGATGGACCTTGAGAAAATTATGTTAAGCGAGATAAGTCAGACAAATACTATATGATATCACTTATATGTGGAATCTAAAAAAAGCTAAACTTATAAAAACAGAAAGCAAAATGGTGGTTACAAGGGCTTGAGGGTCAGGGGTCGGATTAGAAGAGATGTTTAAGGGTACAAACTTGCAACTAGTAGGTAAATAAGACCTAAAGATCTAATGTACAGTAGAGTGATTATAGGTGACAATTTTGTATTATAAACATCAAACTTGCTAAGAGACTAGGTCTCAATTATTCCCATTACAAAAGAAATATAATTATGTGATGTGATAGAGGTGCACTGTTGCATATATATTGCATAGCACAATATATAAATATATTAAATCAACATATGGTACACCTTAAATGTAAAAACATTTAACAATGGTAACATTTTTAAGATGTTTTTACCAGAACAGACAAATATTCATAGGATATATAGAAGATTTCCTCTTCAGCATTTTGTTACTCATAAAAAACTATCTATTTCTAGGAATTTCAGCTAGTATGTTATTTTCAACCAAGTCAAATTTTACTTGAGGTGGCCATCCCAGATTTAGGTGCCATTACTTCCTGACACAAGATTGAGTTTTTCTTCTGTGAAAAATTTTAACTAAGCACGTGTTCCTTATGCAGTGTGATTTGTCACACTGTTCCATAGAAATATAAAACTGGGCCTGGTCCAATGCAGCAAGAATCAAAAGGCTAATTTCTCTTCCCTCTGGTTGATGTGAGAGTATCATAAGGTTGTCAGCAAGAGACATCTATTTTCTGTTACTATCTGAAAGAAAAGAGAGCATACCCAATTACTAATTTTCAAAAAGCACTTTTTGAAAGGTAACATTATAATTTATCTGTCTCTCAAAATGGGCTTTTTTTTCAAAAGTGGTCCAGAGACAGTGGTCCAATATTTCATTTTACCCAAAGATTATTCGATTCTGATGCACAGAATTTGTTAGATATCATTCATTATACTTCCCAGAAAGTAATACATTTAAGAACACAAAAATGATCAAACAGACTAAGAGATAGAAACTAAAAATACAAACCTCTGAGGCCTACAGTACTTTATTCATGCCTTAGTTTCTGCATCAGAGAAACAGAGATTATTTTTTGTTACTTAGACTTTGGTGAGAATTTGCTGTTATTCATAAAATACATTCATAAAATATTTTGAATGTGATAGAACAAATATGATGTCATAATTTAATAATTTCTTCTTACCAAGTCATTGTTCTAGAGTCATTGAATTCAAGGTAAAGAAATAAACACATTTTAATATATATGTGTTCTTTTTTTTAAGATTTACTTTTTTATTTAAGAGAGAGAGCAAGCACGTGAGCACGAGGAGGGGGAGGGACGGAGGGAAAGAATCTCAAGCAGACTCCCTGTTGAGTGCAGAGCCCCTCACAGGGCTCAATCTCACTACCCTGAGATCATGACCTGAGCTGAAATCAAGAGTTGGATGCTCAACCGACTAAGCCACCCAGGCACCCCTATACATGTATTCTTTGCAATATAAAACCAAAGCATAAAAAAGCAAGGTAACAGCTTAAAAGCAAATTCATGGGGGAATAATATACCCTATATTTTAAAAATAATTTGATGTTCCTCCTGAGGTGGTCACAAAGAAGCAGTGCAGACAAACCAAAAGAAGGGGGTGGGGGACCATTGCTTACTTGCAGCTGAAGAAAGTAAGGAACATTTGGCCTCAGATTCTGGTAGTGTTTCTTGCTGGTTTTTTGACTCATGGATTTTTTCCTCCTCTTGGCTGGGTGTTGCTGACATACCCATTGGGTTTTCTCTGCCAACTGAAATTAAGATTTTAAAAGATGTGATCCTCCCCAAATCACTTGTTTCTTCTCAGAAAACTCACCATATGTTCAGCTATGCAAGTTTAAGTTTTGCTATTGTCTCCATTTCAATGCCTAGTCAAATCTTTTCACTCTGCATTACATAGTTAGCAGAAAATGACTTTTTATTCTTAGCAGCAGGCTGTGCATGAATGGTATCCCTATAAAATATATTCACTACTTTGCAAATCCAAGCAATAATTTAACACCACAGTATGAATCAAATAACTTATTCAAGATGTTTTTCTTATAGATTCTAAGCAGAAACTCCTTTGATAATCTGGTACTTCGCCTTTCTGGGAAGGGGAAACTGACTAAAACATCACTCAAACAACACTTAATGTTGAAATATGAAAATCAAATAAATATACATATACACATAAATGATGAAAACATTAGCTATTTTTCTGCCTTTTACTTAGAAGCAAGTGTTTTGGTATTTTGTTCAGGAATAGATATCTCCAGCCTACCTTAGTAATGATTCTAATTTTATAGCTCATGAGTGCTATTTGTGTTTAGGATTTCACAGTTTAAGTTGTTTATGTTTCATTCTTAGGGTTCAGCCATAGTTAGAAACCTCATTAGCAACAAAAAATTATATAGATGTCTGATTTTATACAATAATAAATAATAGCAGCTACTTCTTAATACCATAATTGCAGTCAATAATTTGAGATGACCCATAAAATATATGTTGGCATGAGAAGGCATAATGGTCTCATAAGTATGGTTAACAGAAATCAGCAACACTTAATCATATAGAGTGATGGCAATGACTATACAACACTGGTGTCCGAAGAACTGCCCATGATCATATTGTCATATATATCTCCTTATAATTATTCGATAACTATATAATTTCAGACAAAAATAATCTTTTAAACACCAAACTCTGTAAAACATAAGTTTTTCCATATGGGTTATCTACAATGCAACACTTAGACACTTGAGATTGACACTAATAAAGGAACTTTAAAATATTAAAAAGATCAGAAATAACTAGAAATATGTCCACTGAGGATAAATGAACACTTAAAGAGGAAAGAATAAAAAAGATTCCTAAATATAATTCAGCATCCATTTTCTTATAATCCATTAAGGGACCCATAATTAAGGGACTACATTATTTACAAATAATATAGAAATCCAGGATTTACAGAGAGAAAATAAACTCTTTCCCAGGCACTGCCATAAACATAACAATAAATCAATGCACAACACATAGTTTTGACACTGATGAGGTTGGTGACAAAGCCCAGAGATAGAACACATAAACAATTACCTCTGGTATATATTGATGAGTTCTATAACATACACGAGCGCAGAATGGGCTGCACAACAGAGAGCCTAAGCAGACTGTAAAATGGGAACAAGTGTTTCTTATCTCTCTATCCTCCCACACTGGCTTTTCAAGATTCTACCTCATCCTGAAAAATGAATGTCAATATATGTTTATAAACACAACAGTTGTCTTAATAGTAGGAAATTTAGGACCTGGAAGACATTTTCTGGAAAGGTCATCCCAGATGTCCCTGTCCTTTTATATAGAACACTGCCCATCTTGGTCTTTGAGCCATGTGGGTCACAGCTGGAGGTCCAAAATCCAGGTACAAAATGGCATCCAATGGATTCATAGCCTACTCTGAACTGGAGTAACTCTTACCAGTGTATTCTCTTTGTCTCACTTTCACAATTTAAAAAGGAATCTGAAGATTTATCAAACACAATATAAAATAAAACCTGTGATGAAGGTGAAAGAAACAGAATTGTCCAGCTGGAATTGAATGATTACTTTGTTCACTTCAGATAGTGTCTCATTATATCTAAAAGTTTAGTAGTATCAAGATCAACCAGGCAGAAGGGCTAAAACTACAAAAAGTGAACTTTTAAAAAAACTGTTGGTTGGGCGCCTGGGTGGCTCAGATGGTTAAGCGTCTGCCTTCGGCTCAGGTCATGATCCCGGGGTCCTGGGATCGAGTCCCACATCGGGCTCTCTGCTCCTTGGGAGCCTGCTTCTCCCTCTGCCTCTCTCTCTCTCTCTGTCTCTCATGAATAAATAAATAAAATCTTTAAAAAAAAAAAAAAAAAAAAAACTGTTGGTTTATTGAATAACAGCTATTTAAAAAGTAAGATAAGCTAAAACACAATAGTAATGTGCCATGCTGTATGGCATAAATATTTAAATCCATAAAATCTATTCTATTATCTGAAATATATTTTTGCCATACTTTTCTACATAAGATCATAATGTACATATTCAGGATCTGATGAATTGGGTATATGACAGTATTTCATTTATATTTTGAAACTTGAATAATCTTAGCAGACTAGTATGAAGTGGAAATGAATTTTCTAAACATACTTTAATAAAAACTTCCATAAGACTTCAACCTGAAAGAAATTCCTCTTATTATAATAAAAATGTAACTTCTAAACCATACCTTCAGTTCTGCATTTTTTTCAGGTTACTGATACCTGAACCTCATGGTTTGTATACAGAAGGTGGCTAATACCATAAAACTGGGCTGGAATTTGAGCAAGAGGAGGCAAACTTTAAGCATAATTTAAGTCTCAGTTATGATACTTCTAAAACTTGGATATGTTCAGTTACCTAAATGCTCTAAAAAAGAAACAGTGCATTAAAGTTAATGGAAAGTCACTAGTTACATTGATCCAACATTCTTCAAATAATAACAAGCACATTGTGTTGTTATTATATGTAATTATAAGGGTGGACTTATTATCTGGAACAATGGGAATGAATAGAGCTTCCAAATAATCCATTGAGAACCTTCTCCATGGACTCAGTATAATAACTGATTGTTTAAGCACATGAAGTCAGATCTCACACTTTCTCCTGCATACAGGGTTCATAGAACTGTGAATATAGATTCATGAATAAGAGAATAAAGAGGTTTAGAGGTTTTGCTGCACAAGACAATTCAGCCAAATGGTAGTAGGAACAATGACTTTATTATAAATTCTTAAGACACTATTAATTAAACCAAATTTTAACCAAAGTGTAGATAAAGAAACCAAGTCACAGAGAAGTTAAATTATTTGTCCAAAGTGATTAAAAGAGGGAATGAGAAGATATCACCCCAGGAATCTAGCAACTCTATTTAAGTTATGAAAGATACACCATGATGAATTAAAGCAGAAACTAATGAAACTGAAAACAGGAAATCAATAGAAAAAATCAATGTACCAAAATCTGATTCTTTGAAAAGATCAATAAAATTAATAAGTCTCTAGTCAGGCTAACTAACAAAAAAAAATGAAAAAACATAAATTATGAACATTAGAAATGAAAGAGAGGACATCACTACAGATCCTATGGACATTAAAAGGATATAAAAGAATACTATCAACAACTCTATGCTTTCAAATTTGATAACCTAGATGAAATGGACCAATTCCTTGAAAGATACAATTTGCCAAAACTCACACAAGAAGAAATAGACAAAATGAATAGTCTTAAATCTATTAAGGAAACTGAATCAATATCAAATAATCTTCTACAACAGAAAGCACCTGGCCCAGACAGGTTCACTGGTGAATTTTACATCAAAAATTTAAGGGAGAAATTATACCAATTCTCTACAATCTCTTTCAGAGGTTAGAAAAAGAGGGAATACTTCCTAACTCATTCTATGAGGTCAATATTGTCCTAATACCAAAAACCAGACAAAGACATCACAAGAAAAAAAGCTATAGACCAATACTTCTGATGAACATAGATGCAAAGATCCCCAACAAAATATTAGCAAGTTGAATCCAACAGTCTATAAAAAGATTAATATAATAAGACCAAGTGGGATTTATCTCAGATATGTGAGGCTGGCTCAACATTCAAAAATCAATTAATGTAAGGATTTTTAGGTCAATTAAAATATTCTTTGGATACCATACTGATGGATATATGCCATTACACCTTTGTCCAAACCCATAGAATGTGCAATACTAAGAGTGAACCAAAATGTTAACTACAAACTCTGAATAATTATGATATGTCAATGTAGGTTCATCAATTGTAATAAATGTACCATCTGGTGGGGAATTTTGACGGGCAAGTTTATGCACTTGTGGGGCAGGAGATATATGGGAAATCTCTATACCTTCCCCTCAATTTTTCTGTGAACCTCAAACTGTTCTTTAAAAAAAAAAGTCTTTTTTTTTTTTTAAAGATTTTATTTATTTATTTGAGACAGAGAGAATGAGAGACAGAGAGCATGAGAGGGAGGAGGGTCAGAGGGAGAAGCAGACTCCCTGCCGAGCAGGGAGCCCGATGCGGGACTCGATCCCGGGACTCCAGGATCATGACCTGAGCCGAAGGCAGTTGCTTAACCAACTGAGCCACCCAGGCGCCCCTAAAAAAAAAAAGTCTTAAAAAAATCTTGCTGAAAAAGAATTCACCATGAGGAACTCTTCCCTTCTTTAATAATCATAGCCACAAATACTTGTATAGCACTTACTGAGTATCAGACACTATTATAAGCATTTTATATATATTAACTCATGTAATTCACGCACCAGCACTGATTTAAGACATCCTTCATTCTCATTTTATAGGGACATTTGATACAAGTGCTGTCAAAGCACACCAGCTAGTAAGAGGCCTAAGCAGGATGTGGATAATGGGTAGTCTAGTCTCAGCCTATGAGTCAAATACCCTTACCTCTCTACCCTGCTGTACTTTCAAGCCTCTAGCTGTTTGGTGGGTGAACCCAGTCAACAAGATTGGGTTATCACAGGCAGGGCAGAGCAGTGACCTCCATGTGATTGTGAGCCTTGCCAGACCAACCAGTGTATATATATACTTATATCAAGTGCAGGTGTGTTTAAGGCCAGAGCCATGATTCAGGGGTACATGCTTGGGGACAACAGGTAACTTCCCCACAGAAAGGTCTCTACTGAAGTCTCCTGAAATGCAACCTTACTATGCTCTTCCTACAATGATCTCTTCCCCTATCCAAGTCCCTTTATTGCTAAGGATGCCTGGCAATTTCAACTCTACCTTCCTGAAAACTATGAAGAAAAGTTAATGCTGTTTAAAACAAAACAAAACAAAAACCTGATGATGGGTATTAAAGAGGGCATGTACTGCATGCAGCACAGGGTGTTATATGCAAACAATGAATCATGGAACACTACATCAAAAACTAATGATGTAATGTATGGTGATTAACATAACATAATAACAAAAAAAAATTAATTAAAAAAAAAAACCTACAGAGCCAGGCTGCTCTATATCTGTATTGAAATACAAACAACTGAAAACTCTCAACAGTTTAAAGGGGATATTTTTTGTTGTTCTTGGTATAGGGCAAGCTCAACCTATCATACCTACATATATTTACATATATGTATGTGTGTGTGTGTGTGTGCGTAGTCTGGTTAGACAAGATTCTAAAAACAATGAAGTGATTTGGGGAACTACTGTAACTTTTAAGTAAACATTCTGCTGCTCTTCACAAAACTCTCTAAGATAATTCCTTAACACTTTCTGAGTCATTGTTCCCTTTGAAAACTAAAGGTCATGAGCTTCTTCCCACTTCAGCTGCACACTTATGTATATTTGCCCACAATTTATTTACTCAAAATATGTTTACTCAATTTCAAAAGGTTCACATATTCACACTAAAAGTTCTTACTGTAATGCAATGCTTTTATTATTTTATTCTCATTTACAGATGACAAAACAGAGGTTCAAGATGTTAATTAACTTAATTAGGGACATACTGCTAGCACATGAAAATAAAACCCAAACATTCCTAACATGAACTCTCACTCATTTTATGCTACATCATTCATTTGTTCAAAAACCTACTCTAAGCCAGGCATCCCAGGGATATAACAGGACCCAACATTACTGTTTAGTACTCAATGATCAGGAAAGTTTCAACAAATGCCACAAGATAGCTTGTAACTCAGTAGACAGGAGGGGCCTCGGGAGCATTTAAAGTCCATGCTAGTCATCAGAAGGCCAATGTTTACAGACAAACTTCAAAAGGGTTTGGGTTATATTCTCTCAACTGAATATCCTATAAGATGTTAAGTTCTCATAGACATCATACAAGATCCTAAGAACTCCAAACTTACTGAAAATCCATTTTGGTGACTTATTTTTCGCTGTTATGAGAAATAACAGGACGCAATAATCTGTTAGTTTTCTGCTTAATATCTGGTTCAAGAGTTTCACATACTTTAAATGGAAAGGTTTGGAAGAAGAGTGTCAGCAAGTTCAGATAGCTCAAAGACAAGCCCTACTTTAGCAAGAAATTTTTATGTGTTTGAGTTAGAAAAACCTATTCTTTCTTTCTTCCTGTGTTTCCTTTGCTTTCACACAGAATACTTCACTTCTGACCCTTCTGATCGCCAAATGTGTAGGAGCTTTTGCCACACCAAACAGCTCTGCAACACCAGCTGGGTGTCCTACAATTTAATTCAATTCTGACACTATCTACCTGGAGATACCATCAGATCTCACAGATTAAGGACCCAGTTCCACAAGACCATCCCTCTCTTCAGATGCTAATCCCAAATCCAGGTTGTTAACTGTGCTTCTGACCAATCAGCAGTAAATTGAAGATTCCTACATCCCCTCCTCAAGTTCAGTTAATTTGCTGGAGCAGCTCACAGAACTCGAGGAAATACTTATGTTTGCCTATTTACTAAAGGATATGACAAAGCATATCAATAATAGTCAGATGAAAAGATACACAAGGCAAGGTCTAGGAGAGCCCTGAGTGCAGGCACTTCTGTCCCCACTGAGTTGGGGTACCTCACCCTTCCAGTATGTAAATGTGTTCACTGATCTGGAGGCTCCTCAAACCCCATACTATTGGGATTTTATGGAGGCTTACTCACAGGCATGATCAATTTTTAACTCCATGCCCAGCTTTTCTCCTGTCTGTGAAGGATGGAGGGATAGAGTTAAAAATACCAAGCTTTGAATCATGGCTTGGTCTTCCAGGGGCCCACCCAGAGGCACCTCATTAGAACAAAAGATGTTTGTCATACTCTTATCGCTTAGAAATTTACAAGGGTTTTGGGAGTTCTGTGCAGGAACCAGAGTAGGGGGTGGGTGGCAGATATCAATATATTTTCTATTATCTCACACTGTTCTCTAAATCTTTTGTTACACCTTTGTTTACCTGATCTGGCAGGAAATTCAGTACTACCCTTAAAAGTAAGAGAAAATGTGGGTAAAAGTAAAGACAAATAGCCACCCAAAACAGAATTTTCAATGGTGCATATCAATACAGCAAACATGAGCCTTTGTACAGCAACCATTCTTTGTGCTTTCTTTTGTTGAAATGTGCACAGCCTAATGATTAACTAGAGTCAAAATAAATCCCATAAAGGAGTTGTGGCAACCAATTCTGCAGCTACACTTTTCATTAAAGTCCAGGGCAAGTGGTGTATACAGAATTTCTTTAACATCGTGGTACGTGTCTTGTGAAAATGGGGAAGTATTACTAGAAAGTGTATTTTGAATAAATGTTTTTTTTTATTGTGCTTCCATACCTTTCCTCAGAATTCCTAGGATTCGTGATGTTTCAATAAAATTTCCAAAGCAATATCTCCAGCATTAAAATAGGAAGTTGCCTCAGTATATTTAGCAATAATATCTTTAGGTTAACACTTCTTGGAACAGTCTACTTCTGTACAAATGTTGGCATTATGATACTGGTGATGAGATTCCTTGTATCAATGAGAACTTCTTGGTCAATCTGGGTGTCTACAACAGCAGAGAGAGAGAAACTACTAGGCAAACTTTCCGTGTCAACTTTTTCCAAGATTCTGAGAATACTAACAGGTTACATATAGAATACACTACCTCAAGATGACCTGAACCCTGAATATGTCAGCCATAGCCACAAAAGATCAGCTGACTTGTAATAATGTTCCAAGGATTCTTGCTTGAAGGCCATATCAACAAGTGTCTTCATGTATATTAATACCACTTCCTACAAAATGGGTTCTCTGCCTTTAATTCTATTAATTGCTTCTTCCTACTGAATCCATGAGAGACAGAATCTTACCCCTCACTTGTCCATGTCTCTATCCGCGCTCTTGAATTCTCATACAATGACAAGATACATAATGAGCCATATATAACATACTGGGCTAAAACATCACATCAATGCAAAGTGGTGTTGTAGTCATTTTTACAGATTGAAAATAATCAGTGAGAAGGTATGGAGCTAAGAATTTTAAGTTTCCTTTTAATTTGAAAATCTGTAATCCTTTGGAATAAGCCCTTCAGGGGTAGCAATCTTTATAGAGCTGAGGTCTACAGCTTTACAGTATGTTTGAAAATCTTTCCATTCATTTTTTAAATGAAAGAGATACTTGCAATGAATGTCTAGTACTCACTTGGAACTTCCATAACCTAACAGACAAAATTCCATGATTATCCTCCTGGGTTAATCCAGATAGGAACAGCTTGGTGATCACAGGAATTTGCATCTAATAAGGACAACTTATAAGATCTCAGATTGATAAATGATAGCCCAAGGTCAGGCCAAGAAGAACCTCTATGTAGCCAGGACAAATAGGAGCCTCTAGGCAATTCCTCACAGGATTAATAACTAGTGCCAAAATATACTTCTCATTTCTGAGACTGCTAGAGTCACTATGGGACATTCAGATTTAATTGAAATTAAGGGAACACTTTCACTTCTGGTAATTTATGCTAGGACAAAATTTCAGTTCAGTGTAAAAATATGTATGTACATGAATGATCATCCCCCCAAAAAAACACAATAAAATAGCCAACATTAAGGGATTGGTTAAATAATTTGTGGTAAATGCATTAATAAAATTCACTTGAAAATATGGTGTAAATCTATGAGTATTGAAGAAAATCATTTGTCTTTTTTTAAGTAAAAAAGCATATAAAATTGTTTCTTATATATAGGACTGAAGCCCTATATTTTGTTAAAAATAATGCTCTTAGGGGCGCCTGAGTGGCTCAGTCAGTTAAGCGTCTGCCTCACATCAGGCTTCTTGCTCACTGGGGAGCCTGCTTCTCCCTCTCACTCTGCTGCTCCCTCTGCTTGTGCTCTCTCTCTCAAATAAATAAATAAAATTAAAATTAAAATATATACATATAATTTTAGTATACCTAGAGAAGAACATAGATAAATATATACAACACACACTTCCATAGAAAAAAGTCATGAAAAAATGTACATCAAAATGTAAATAGTTTTTATCTCTAGACAGATTTCCACATGAGTATATTTTCAGAATTTTCCACAATTTCATGCATTATTTATTTAATAAAAATGATAAAGGGGAAAAAGAAATTATATGAACAGATTACAGACATCTATCAATCTAGCATTAGAAGACTTAGTCTCAGCCCTACTAGCTATATGCTTTTAAAGTTAATTCACAATCACTGGGGATATTCAATTCTTTTTTTAAACATACTATCAAATAATAAAAGTTAAGAAGTAATTTATCTATTTTCCAAAGGGAGATTAAATGATAGAACCCATGTTTCTCAGTGTCTGGCTTAAAATAACTGCCTACAAGTGTTAGGTATTATTACTGAAACAAGAACTTTCATATACATTTACTTGCTTGATCTCCACCAGCTCTGCTGGGGAGATAGGGCAGGTATTACTGTTACCCCGGTTACAAAGACACAGAAACCAAAGCTCTCTGATGTTAGTTGGCTTAACTAAGATCATACAGCTGGTAAATAGAGAAGAAAACTCAAATCATCCATGCTCTAGTAACAGAACTACATTTTAACGCCTGTAAAAAAAAAAAAAGAATGACTTCTTTTCTATTGGTACCAATATCTGAGGTTGACAAACCTGGCCTTTTGTTATTTCTCTCTTATGTATTGCCACAAATTATTTTTTCTTCTACTCATCTTTTTTTCTAATTATTGCTATCTCTGCTTTCTCATCTTTTCTTCACTGCTCCTTCCTTTGTATTAGTTCTCCTTTCTTCCTGTGTTTTCCAGCATGGTTTTTGCCCCCTGATAGCTATTTCTCATGGCTTTTTCTTCTACTCCACCCTGTATCTTCCTGCTCTTAAGTCATCTGTTTCCCTGCTGTGCACCGGAGACAGATGGCATACCCACTTTGCTGAGTAGGCGTGCCACTCTGTGGAAAAACAGAGGGTAGAGGGAGTGGTGGTATGGATGGCAGTAAGTTAAGGTGTATTAATCCAACAATTTGCAAAATTTTAAATATGGCACCTAACGGCTGAGAAGGAATAGAGGCAGATAGCACAAAGAACAGGGCCAGATATATCACCATGTTAAATCAAGCTCTTATTTAAACTATCTTCAGTAGGATACTATATATATAGATATATAGATATATAGATATATAGATATATAGATATATAGATATAGATATAGATATAGATATAGATATGGATACATATAATGTAATATATATAAAGTACAGGTAGATTTTGATAAGCAAAGAGAAGTTAAATAAGAGTAAGACTGCCTAAGAAAGTCATCTAGATTTTGATTAAGCCAAAGTCCATGGGACTACATCAGGCAAAAATTAGATAGCAAACTAAATTTGCAGATAATTTAAGAACATAATGGAGTTACCTCATTAATCTTTGTGTTCAAGCAAATACATTCTAAGCTTAAATTGTTTAGTCTACAGACCCTCACTAAAATTGGCTAGAGAATCTGATCTTAGATATGAGAGAAAATAGTTTCAAAATATTCACATTTCTGTCCTATCCTTATACTTTTTTCCAAATCCTATTTTAAATTCAAATCTCATTTAAAATGATCTTTTTTCTATCTCATTTTATACTGTGAACATTAAAAATTAATAGCAATGAAACAGAATATTTCTAATAGTCCCATCCCCTCACAATGTATATGGAGATATCATTGAATAACAAAATGCACACATGAACACACACATATACAATGCACAAACAAATTTTAAAACTATAAAGGAGCTTAATATAGTAAAAACTCTATATCTAACATAAACATCTAAAAATTTGGGATAAATTATCTTCAAAATCTTTTTCACTGCTTCTAAAATAACAACAACAACAAAGGCTAATAGCAGAGATATGCTTAGTAAAAATGTGATGAAATTATCAGACACAAAAGTATCAGAAAGCAAACCAAAATGGAAGTATCTCAAAGTAAACGTACATTTGATGACCTGTGGATAGAAGAAAACATTCCCATTCTTAGTATAAATAACTGGTTTTGCCTGTCCATCTGGCTGAAGTCCAACAAACAATCCTGGGCTTTTCACGGATTCCAGGCTTACAGATGCATTTTCCAAGTTCTTCTTAATTTTAAAATGACAGTCAGTATCTCCTGTGCCCTGTGATCAATATAATATGATTGCATAAATATAAGCAAACACCAAAGGGCAGAATTTAAAACCAGTCACTTCACAAGAATATAATTTTGCTTCATTTTCAAATCCTCATGACGAATACAGAACCTTTTTACATATATTGCATTAGGTGTTTCGTGCTGTTCCATAAGATCCAGGAACAGAGACCAGGTGTTTGGCTGAGGCAAGGGTGTATGCCTTGGACAAAAGGCTCTGAGTAACAGAGGAGCTTCAACTAAGGAGAGTGCACTGTATGCTCTGTATTTCATTTCAGAGTTACTAACCTCTATAGGTGAAAAGAGAATACTAAAATGTGAAATTTTCCTTTTGAAAAATACTCCAAGGTAATGAAAAAGAGGGTAATTCTGACCGTAAGTCCATTTACATTTAAACATAAACCAATTTTCTGTGCTATTCCACATTTTCTGAATTGAAATTTTTTTAGATTTTATTTATTTATTTGAGAGAGAGAATGTGCACAAGTGGTGGGGTGGGCAGGGGAAGACGGAGAAGCTGACTTCCTGCTGAGCAGGGAGCCAAACATGCAGGGCTCATCCCAGGACCCTGAGATCATGACCTAAGCTGAAGGCAGATGCTTAACTGACTAAGCCACCGAGGCACCCCTCTGAATTGAATTTTTACCAGTAAATAGACTTCACATAAATTACTCAAAGACTGTGTAACAAAACATTCAAGAATTAAGTGCCTAGGCAAAATCTACATACCCTTCAGATCATCAAAATCATCTCTCTCCTTTTTTATTTATTTTTTTTTTTTTAAGATTTTATTTATTTATTTGAGACAGAGAGAATGAGAGACAGAGAGAATGAGAGACAGAGAGCATGAGAGGGAGGAGGGTCAGAGGGAGAAGCAGACTCCCCGCCGAGCAGGGAGCCCGATGCGGGACTCGATCCCGAGACTTCAGGATCATGACCTGAGCCGAAGGCAGTCGCTTAACCAACTGAGCCACCCAGGTGCCCCCATCTCTCTCCTTTTTAAAGACATATATCTTCTAATATTAGAAAATAATTCACCTTTTTCACCTTTTAGTGCTTTAAAAAAGTTTTCTTATAAGATTTAGGAGTTCTAAAAAATAAGTTTGTGAAAATTAATCAAAATTTTCAAAGCAACTATTTTTTTATTTGTAAAATATAATTATATTTTGATCTCTACCCTCAACTGTGAGCTTCTTTTAGGTGAGAACCAAGTGTCTGTTGTCTGTTTCTCTCTCACAATATAAATATGACTCTTCTGTTCTTGTTATGGGTACAGTAAAACTCTGGCTTTGATTTGTTCATAGCCAAGTAGAGCACATAACCATACATACTACTACTAATAATAATAATGGGATAAAGATGGACTCCTTGGGTTTAAAGAGAAAAAAAGGAACTAAGCTCAGGAGAATCAGGAAGGGCTTTCTGGAAGAGGTGAAGCTGAGTTAGTGCTAAATAAGAACTAAGCTAAGTAGAGGAAAGTGAGGGGTGGGAGGTAGGGAATTTCAGGCACGGGGCAGTATGAACAAAGGCCAAGAGGCAATAAGCAGGGCGCCTGGGTGGCTCAGTTGGTTAAGCGACTGCCTTCGGCTCAGGTCATGATCCTGGAGTCCCGGGATCGAGTCCCGCGTCAGGCTCCCTGCTTGGCAGGGGGTCTGCTTCTCCCTCTGCCCTCTTCCCTCTTGTGCTCTCTGTCTCTCATTCTCTCTCTCTCAAATAAATAAATAAAATCTTTAAAAAAAAAAAAAAAAAAGAGGCAATAAGCAGTATGGTATGTATATGAACAAGCTTCTTGATGTTCTTGAGCAACAGAGAGAGGAAGGTGAATCCAGAAAGGTAGGATCAGTTTGTATGCAACATAGAAAGTCTAGCCTTATCTTAGACCATGGGATGCACTGAAGGATTTTAACTAGAGGAGTGATAGAGACAGATCTTAAATTATTTTCAGATAATTTCTTTAATGCCCCTTTAATGGCCCTCTAATACTCATTATCTACCCAATCAGTTACATAACCCTTTGTGGTTTTCTAGCAATGATTAGCAGAATCTTAATTCTTGCCTGTTCTTCAAATATGCACCTCTGGAGCTCCCTTTAATTATTATTTCTTAGAATAGAATTTATATTTTACATCAGTTTTAGATTTACAGAAAAATTGAGAAGACAGTAGAGTTCCCCATATATCTGCACCTACTTTTTCCTATTAAAATATTGCATTATTATACATTTGTTACAATTAATGAACCAATGTTGATACATTATTAACTAATACTTTATTGATATTTCCTTAATTTTTAACTAATACCATTTTTCTGTCCAGAATTCCATCCAGGATACATTATATTTAGTCACCATGTCTCCAGGCTCCTCTTGGTCATGGGAGTTTCTTATATTTTCCTTGTTTTGATGACCTTGACAGTTTTGAGGAGTACTCGTCAGGTATTTCAGGATGCCTCACTACTGGAATATGTCTGATGTCTTCCTCATGATTACATTAGAGGTATGCGATATTTTGGGAGGAAGACCATATGAAAAGGTGCCATTTTCATCACATCACGTCAAGGGTTCATGCTTCCAACATGACTTAACACTCTTGATGTTGACCTTGATCACATGGTTAATGTAGTGTCTGTCAGGTTTTTCTACTGCAAAGTCACTATTTTTACCTGTCCCCCTTTCCATACTATACTCTGGGAAGAAGACACCATGTGCCACCCATACTTATAGGCAGGAGTTATGCTTCACCTCCTTGAGGGCAGAGTATTTTACATAATTTATCTGGAATTCTACATAAGAAATTCATCTCTTTTCCCCCATTTATTTATTTATTCAATCATTTATGTAGGTTATTATGGGCTCGTGAATATGTATTTTATACTTTGGGTTATAATCCCATACTATTTTATTCTGTTGTTCAAATTGTTCCAGGTTTGGCCATTGAGAACTTTCAGTTCTTCATAGGTGAAGTGTCTCATAAGTGAATGTCTGTGTGTGTGTGTGTATGTGTGTGTGTTGGCTGTTTTGAATACTTTCTTACTTTCTGGAACTACAAGATGCCAGAGGTTCATTTTGTATATTTCCTGCCCCAGTCCTAGAATCAGCCATTTTTCTAAGGAGCCTGGATCCTTTTATTAGAGAGTGTTTTTAGAGACCAAGACCTGAGCACTAGATCTTCTTGTTGCTACTGGGGTGTTGTTTCTAGGCTCTCTCATCTAGCAGAGCAAAAAAATATATGTTTATACTAATTCATGTATATGCATATATTTGTAAATATTTCTATATGCAGTCATTCACATTTATATTAAGCTAAACATGAGCTCATACTGATATCTCCAATTCTAATGGATTACAAGTGGATCTTTCTAGCTTCCTCCCCTTGCTTATCTGTAAACTCCCACTCCAACAATGAGAAATTTGGTTCCCATAATCTGCCATCCATTTATGTAACTGTTCCATTCCAATATACATTTATAGCAGTATTAGGCTGTTAACCAAACTCCCATGGGGAGCAACTTTATCAACTAGAGTACAGTATTTATGTGCAGTTCCCATTTCCTTTTAGTCTTATCTACTCCACTCATTTCCAAAGATTCTTAGGTCAGTACCTTTTCCTCCTATCACTTTCATAAAGGTTGTTTCATATTTTTAACACAGTTAGATTTTTTTGTCATAGTCTTCATTCTTTTCTGGGATTCCCAAACCCCTTAAATAATTTTTTTTTTAATTTGCACACAATAAGTCTCACTCATTGTGCTGTACAGTTCTATGGGTTTTGACAAATGTATAATGTATCTACCATTATAGTAGCATACACAATAATTTTATTGCCTTAAAGACTGCCTATGCCTTACAGGAATTCAGTAAAGTGGCAGGATATAAAATCAATGCGCAGAAGTCAGTGGCATTCCTATACACCAACAACAAGACAGAAGAAAGAGAAATTAAGGAGTCGATCCCATTTACAATTGCACCCAAAACCATAAGATACCTAGGAATAAATCTAACCAAAGAGGCAAAGGATCTTTACTCAGAAAACTATAAAATACTCATGAAAGAAATTGAGGAAGACACAAAGAAATGGAAAAACGTTCCATGCTCATGGATTGGAAGAACAAATATTGTGAAGATGTCAATGCTACCTAGAGCAATCTACACGTTCAATGCAATCCCCATCAAAATACCATCCACTTTTTTCAAAGAAATGGAACAAATAATCCTAAAATTTTTATGGAACCAGAAAAGACCCCGCATAGCCAGAGGAATGTTGAAAAAGAAAAGCAAAGCTGGCGGCATCACAATTCCGGACTTCCAGCTCTATTACAAAGCTGTCATCATCAAGACAGCATGGTACTAGCACAAAAACAGACACATAGATCAATGGAACTGAATAGAGAACCCAGAAATGGACCCTCAACTCTATGGTCAACTCATCTTTGACAAAGCAGGAAAGAATGTCCAATGGAAAAAAGACAGTCTCTTCAACAAATCATCTTGGGAAAATTGGATAGCCAAATGCAGAAGAATGAAACTGGACCATTTCCTTACACCACACACAAAAATAGACTCCAAATGGTTGAAAGACCTAAATGTGAGACAGGAATCCATCAAAATCCTAAAGGAGAACACAGGCAGCAACCTCTTTGACCTCAGCTGCAGCAACTTCTTCCTAGAAACATCGCCAAAAAGCAAGGGAAGCAAGGGCAAAAATGAACTATTGGGACTTCATCAAGATAAAAAGCTTTTGCACACAAAGGAAACAGTCAACAAAACCAAAAGACAACCGACAGAATGGGAGAAGATATTTGCAAATGACATATCAGATAAAGGGCTAGTATCCAAAATCTATAAAGAACTCATCAAACTCAACACCCAAAGAACAAAGAATCCAATCAAGAAATGGGCAGAAGACATGAACAGACATTTTTCCAAAGAAGACATCCAAATGGCCAACAGACACATGAAAAAGTGCTCAATATCGCTCGGCATCAGGGAAATCCAAATCAAAACCTCAATGAGATACCACCTCACACCAGTCAGAATGGCTAAAATTCACAAGTCAGGAAATGACAGATGTTGGCGGGGATGCGGAGAAAGGGGAACCCTCCTACACTGTTGGTGGGAATGCAAGCTGGTGCAGCCACTCTGGAAAACTGTATGGAGGTTCCTCAAAAAGTTGAAAATAGAGCTACCATATGATCCAGCAATTGCACTACTGGGTATTTACCCCAAAGATACAAAAGTAGGGATCCGAAGGGGTACGTGCACCCCGATGTTTATAGCAGCAATGTCCACAATAGCCAAACTGTGGAAAGAGCCAAGATGTCCATCGACAGATGAATGGATAAAGAAGAAGTGGTATATATATACAATGGAATATTATGCAGCCATCAAAAGGAATGAGATCTTGCCATTTGCAACGATGTGGATGGAACTGGAGGGTATTATGTTGAGTGAAATAAGTCAAACAGAGAAAGACATGTATCATATGATCTCACTGATATGAGGAATTCTTAATCGCAGGAAACAAACTGAGGGTTGCTGGAGTGGGGGGTGGGGTGGGAGGGATGGGGTGACTGGGTGATAGACACTGGGGAGGGTATGTGCTCTGGTAAGCGCTGTGAATTGTGCAAGACTGTTGAATCTCAGATCTGTACCTCTGAAACAAATAATGCAATATATGTTAAGAAAAAAAAAAAGAAGAAGAAGGTAGCGGGAGGGGAAGAATGAAGCGGGGGAAATCGGAGGGGTAGACAAACCATGAGAGACGATGGACTCTGAAAAACAAACAGGGTTCTAGAGGGGAGGGGTGTGGGAGGATGGGTTAGCCTGGTGGTGGGTATTGAGGAGGGCACATTCTGCATGGAGCACTGGGTGTTATGCACAAACAATGAATCATGGAACACTTCATCTAAAACTAATGATGTAATATATGGGGATTAACATAAGAATAATAAAAAATTTTAAAAATTAAAAAAAAAAAGACTGCCTATGCTTTACTTATTCAACTCTTCCACCCACCCCTCAAACCTCTCACAACCACTGATCATTTTACTGTCTTTATAGCTTTACATTTTCCAAAATGTCATATAATTAGAATCGTATAATATGTACCCTTTTCATACTGACATCTTAAACTTAGCAATATGTACATAAGTTTTCTCAATGTCTTTTCATGGCTGGATAGTTCATTTATTTTTATTACTGAATAATAGCCATTATACAGATGTACCACAGTTTATCTATTTAACTACTGAAGGACATCTTGGCTGCTTCCAGTTGGTGATTATGAATAAAACTGCTATAAACATTCATGTGAAGGTTCAATTTTGTGAAAGGTATAAGGTCTGTGTCTAGATTTTTTTTCATATGGACACCAATTGTTCCAGCACCATTTATTGAAAAGCCTGTCCTTTCTACATTGAAATGCCTTTGTTCTTTTATCAAAGATAAATTTACTGTATTTATGTGGGTCTATTGCTGAGCTCTATATTCTGTTCCATTGATCTGTCTATTCTTCAACCAATACCACACTGTCTTGAGAATTGCAGCTTTACATTAAGTCTTGAAGTTGGGTAGTGTCAGTCCTCCAGCCTTGTTCTTCTTCAGTATTTTCTTGGCTATTCTGGGTCTTTTGCCTTGCCATATAAACTTTAGAATCAGTTTGTTGATACCCATAAAATAGCTTGCTGATATTTTGATTGAGCTTGTGCTGAATCTATAGACCAAGCTGGGAAGGACAAACAACATTCAGTCTTCCAATCCATGAATATGGAATATTTGTCCATTAATTTAAAATCTTCAAGGGACACCTGGGTGGCTCAGTTGGTTAAGGTCTGCCTTCGGCTCAGGTCATGATCCCAGGGTCCTGGGATCAAGTCCCGCATCAGTCTCCTTGCTCAGCGGAGAGCCTGCTTCTCCCTCTGCCTGCCGCTTCCTCTGCTTGTGCCCTCTCTCTCTTTCTCTGACAAGTGAATAAATAAAATCTTTTAAAAAATAAAAAATAAAAATAAAATAAAATCTCCCTGATATCTTTCATCAGAGTTTTATATTTTTCCACACATAGATCTTATATATATTTTGTTAGATCTATCCCTAAGCATTTCTTCTTCTTTTGGTGCTAATGTAACTGATGTTGTGTTTTTAATTTCAAATTCTAATTGTTCATTGCTAGTATTTAAGAAATCAATTGACTTCTTTTAAAAAAGATTTTATTTATTCATTTGAGAGAGAGACAGAGAGACAGAGAGAGCACAAGCAGGGGGAGAGGCAGGCTCCTTGCTGAGCAAGGAGCCCGATATGGGGTTTGATCCCAGAACCTGGAGATCATGACCTGAGCCAAAGGCAGATGCTTAACCATCGGAGCCACCCAGGTGCCCCTTGACTTTTGTATATTAATCTTGTAAACTGCAGGCTTGCTATAATCACTTATTAGTTCTAGAGCTTTTTGTTGATTCTTTGGGGTTTTTTACATAAACAATCATGTCATCTGCAAACAAAGACAATTTTATTTATTCCTTCCTAATCTGTATATAGGCTGTTTCCTTTTCTTGTCTTATTGAATTAGCCAGGACTTCCAACAGAGTATTAAATAGGAGTGGTGAGAGTGGATATTCTTGCCTTATTCCTGACCTTAGGGCAAAAGCATCCAGTTTCTCACCATTATGTACAATATTAGCTATAAGTTTTTTGTAGATATTCTTTATTAAATTGAGAAAAATTCTCCTCTTTCCCTTGTTTGTTGAGGCTTTTTTAATTTTATTTTCACCATCAGTATTCAATCAGCCATTAAGACCCACTAACCAGTCCACAACAATATCTATCAAATTTCATTCAAACTTTAGTTTCATAGTTACTTCCCAAACTTCAGACCCATACTATGTCATGCCTGGATCACTACAACCACTAACTGAAGTGAGGATATTTGTGGATTATTAAACCAATATGTTTTCATTGATAATTGTTACAACACTCTCCCACCTACTGGATCAATGTGCTCATTGTGTCAGGGGTAAGTTGAATCCAGCCCAGAACAAATAAATTTTTGCTCAACTTTGAGATTCCAAATAGAAGGATTTTAAGAAATTTATACCAAATAAGAAATCAGAAGTTTGCAAAACCAAGCTTTATTGAAAGATAACATAGTTGCTAAAAGAAATTCCAAAATTGGACTTTTATATCTAGAGCCAAGACTGAAGGACTGGATACCATAGAGTTTAAATGATGAAGCTACTGAAAAGGTAAATACCATGTATGACATAGTAGAAATTTCTATCCCACAAGAAAAAGAAAAGCCCATCTGATATTAGAAAGAGGAGCCTGGGGTAAAAATGGGCTAAAGAGAGACTGGATATCCTTATTCAAACCCCATTTGGGGTTAATTCTTGGTATAGCAAAGAAATAAGGGGCAGCAAAATCTTCATTTACTTTAGGGGAGAATCTCAAGAATGGAGAGACTATCCCAGGAAATTTTACAAATTTCCCTTAGAGCATCCAGTATTCAGTACCAGAGAAACATGGCGCCATCCAGAAGGTGAATTAGAAATGTCTGAGGGAGGAATCTTAGAAGACACTGATACAGCTTATCTTATCCACAGCTCACATGGAGACATCAGGGGATCCAAAAGTTACCTCATACCCCAATGGCAGGTACAAGTACTGAGAAGACTAGTGACCTGGAAGAAGGCTGAACTTGGTACAAGTTGGTAAAGGGTTGGAAATCTTGAGACCAAACTAGATAGTATCTCAAGCCCCATGATATTGCCCAAAATGTTCAGACTACAATATGAGCCTCATTTGAAATTATATAATATTGAGATGTCCAAGGATAAGCCAAATCAGCCACACTGCAGAGAGTAGTGTGGGACTGAAGAAGAATGTATGTCTAGTGGCCCTTCTTCATGACTTTTTTTTCTAAAGCTTTGCACCCAGGTACCATCCAAGAAGAAAGGAAAGAGAAAGGAAAAAAAAAAAAAAGAAACCCTGACTTATTATTGAGCTATAAAGAACTAATCTTAGAACTGGACGGAAACCAAGATATATAAAAGCATTATTTTGGCTGAAAAAAAAAATCAATCAACTGAACTAAGCATACTGGAACATGCCAGAACTATTAGTGTACTTTAGGGCAAACTGTGGGCTTTTGAATCAAACTATTTCATATGTTTCGATATTAGAAATATTTCATATTTCTCATTGTTATTCCTGTAGACTTTAGGTTCTCCATAAACTAGCCCCTCTTTTATATAGAGGTCAGATTTATGAACTTCAATATTATTACCAGCCCACCATCTCCCCAAATTTAAAATAAATATCCTATTAAAAATGGATGGTGTTTTACATTAAAGATCTCAAGCAACTACCCATGACTCACCCAACTGAAAACCCTTTCCCAAACATATCTCTTTCCTTTTCAACATGGAACTTGATACTTAACCTCCATTAATGCACTTTCACACTGTGGTGTTATTATCTGTTTACATTCTTCTTTCCCCTTCTAGATTGCAAGTTCTCTGAGGGCAGGCGCATGTCTTATTATATCTACTGTAGCATTAGCAATGGATACATTTTCTGCCTTTCAGTAGGAACTCAATAAATGTTTGTTAATTCTTCAAAAAAAAGTTCTCTTTTTTACCAATTTCTAACCTTATAATTTGTTCATGTCTTTCCCTCTCTTTTTTGATATTGAAAAATGGGATTATTTCCTGTAAATTCACCATTCCAGGGGATTGGGTTCAAGACACACTACCCCAAAATATGGCACATTAGAATACTGAAATTTCAAGCTGAAAGAATCTGTAAAATGGCAGGGGCAGGAAGGATTTTTCTGACCTTCTCCTGAAGCAGGTCATAAAATTCTAATGTGAGAGGTGCCTTCCTTATACCACTGGGAAAAGAGCATCCTTATCTCCAAAGACAGAGGGATGCTGAGAGGAACTTGAATAAATAGGCCTTGCTGTTTCCTCCAATTTACTACACTTAGCTCATACCCTATTTGGTCTTATCTCATTTTTCTACAACTCTCCAATCTTCATCAAAACTAGCATTGAGACATCCTGGTTTAACATCCTGGAGTACTTCCAGTCTTCATTTCCTTAAAAAGGATCCTGTGCCATGTACAACTTATATTAAATAAATATGTATGCTTTTCTCATTGGTCTGTCCTCTGTTATAGGGGTCCCAATTGAGAACTTAGAAAGGTTTTGGAAAAAGATATTTTTCCTCTCCTATACAAGAAATTTCTCCTGACTCACCTACCCTGCTCAAATCAATCTGCCTCTCCTGAGCTGTCATATAAACTATAACTTGAATTGGATTACTATTCTGTGATTGTAATCTAGATCACTGATTGTACATATTCATTCCCTCCAATAAACTGTAAACACCTGAGGAATAATATCCCTTTTGTAACTCTCCATTAAATACAATTAGTGAAAAGAATGAAAATAAAATTTAATATAACTAAATTTCAAAACAATAAACCTTTAGAGATTCCTTTATTCCCTCTTTTCTTCTTTCATTTAAACATCTGTTTTAGATTCTTAATTAGAAAGAATAGACAGGGTTACCAGAGGGGCGGGGGGGGGCGGGATGGGTTAAATAGGTGATGGGGATTAAGTCATACACTTTTCATGAACAGCACCAGGTGATGCATGGAATTATTGAATCACCATATTGTACACCTACAACTAATATAACTATGTTAACTAACTGGAATGAAAATTAAAACTTTAAAAACTAAAAAAAAAAAAAAAAAATCTTTTTTATCCCTAACCCAAATGAAATGGAGATGGGAAATAAAAGAAAATATGTGGGTTCTAGATGTAAAAGGGTCATGTACTGTGTGTGTCTTCCTACATATCAAGAACAAATACCAGGGGGGCCTGGGTGGCTCAGTTGGTCAAGCGTCTGCCTGGGGCTTAGGTCACGATCTCAGGTACTTGTGAAGTTCACAGTCCAGGAGCACAGGCTCACTAAAAGCATGATTTATCATTATTTACTTAAACCTAAGTAAGTCTTTTACTGAATTTTATACTTTTCAGCCCACTGGTCTAGCCTTGCGTACCAAGCCTATCTATACAACTTCTTAAAAATATGAATTACCTTGAACTTTTTAGTTATGTACATGTGTAGGAAAGAGGAAAATTAAATAAATTTGTAATGAGAGTATCTTTCCTAGTTTCTGCAAACTAAACTCTTACCTATGAACAAGAATCCTGCTACTGTGGGGTATGTCAATGTGTGTATATCTTTCCTTGGTACCCTGATCACTTTTTAGCTTGTTTTTCCAACAATTCTTACATCTCTTTTTCCTTTATATTGATTCTTAGGGATGAGTTCCATCCATGTTTTGAGGCTTGTTTTTCTTCTTTAAATTAACAACTTCACAATTGTCCCTAGTGAACTGCATAATGTTTGTTGCTAACTTGAATCTTTACTACATCAACATCTATTAAAGTGATTTACTCCTACAGCATAATAATTTCATAGTAACAGAGACATTTGTTATAGGATCAGCATCACTTGATTTAAACATAGGTATGTTTGCCTATAAGAAATGTTTTTAAATATACAGTGGCAGATACATTGGAATCATTAATGCTTTTATTCAATTCAATCTATACAATGAACATTTGTTGAGTAGCTACCTGGACTGAGGCACTATGAGGTTTTTAAGGTATAATAATATAAGCATGCCTTACCATTTACCTTTGAATGCATCTTAAATCCTTTTGGAAATTGTAAACATTCCTTACCATAGCCTCTAAATATATGGAGAGGCTAACTAAATAAAGGAGGCTAAATAAAGGAGAAAAGCTAAGATAATTATTACCACTCTGTTTTCAAGAGTAATGTCGTTCCAGCCTAATGATTTCTGTTCAGATACAGTGAAAATGAATAATAAAATATGCCTGATTTTTATGCATTAACACAGTATCTTAAGAGCAAAAAATCTAAGTCAGACAACCACATCAATGAGTCACTAAACAAATTTTAAAGAGAACACTACAATGGAAATAGCAGAAGCAAAATACAAATAATGAAAGTTCTGTGAAGGCTCTTCTCTACAAAAGTACCAAAGTAAAAGTTAAACATCAATGTTGTTTAAGTGGTAAATACCATTAAGTGATAGCCTCAGGGTCCTCCAACCCTCAGTTAATTACATGGGTCTGGTATACACAAAACGAGTGGATACATGGGCTCCACAGGAGGAGCCCTATCTGACCTCACTGTCCCCTGACAGTGTTTGGGGGAGACCACAGCCAAGGGGCCAATCCCAAAGAAAAGCTAGAATAGGACTGATCTGGACTGTGCCTAATGGATAAAAGTATTAAATCTAGAATAGAAACTCTTCAACTCTGGCCAATCTTTTAGTAACTACATAAAAGGAGTGATTGATTAGTTCATTTACACGGAACAGTTTGGGATAAGACATGCTATTGTTGTTTTCTTACCTTATTATTTGTTTTGCTGTATGAGCTTAAGGGTTAAGGGATGTCATTACAAATATAAGGGCTAGTCCAGCCTTTGCTGCACAAGAAATAATCAAAAATATTAGTCCTTCTCTCTTTGCTTTCTTTGCTGATCTTGTTACAATTATCAGGAAATTCACCTTCGGCAAGAATAGTGCACATTTGTATAGGATTTACACAGGATTCAGGAGCCCCTGGGTTCATGGAAAGGCTCTTTAAAATTTCAAGTCTTTTAACAATAACTTTTCCAATGCTTCATTTTTCCAAGAACAAGCTTGGAATTTCTAACAGAAATACTAGGAAACTAAAGAACGCTACAAAATGTTTGAGCTTCGATTTTAGGAGGCAAGTGAACAAATGTAACAGATCTATAAGTATGTCATAGGCTAGGAAGACCTCCAAAATCTTACCTTAACTGGATATTTTTACCAATTTTTTTTTTAACGGGGGAGGGCAGGAGAAGGAGAGAATCTTTAGCAGGCTCCACACCCAGTGCAGAGCCTGATGTGGGGCCTGATCTCACAACCCTGAAATCATGACCTGAACTGAAATCAAGAATCAGACAGGACACTTAACTGACTGAGCCACTCAGGTGCCCGGTTTTTACCAATGCTTAAAAAAAAAAAAAAAACAGTAACAAGATTTCCTCTGCAGCCTTCAAGGAATACACACACCTCACCTTTTGTGTGTTGCGGGGGATGGGGGCGGTGTTTGATATTGAACTGGTACACATTGGTAGAGCCGTGGCCATTTTTTAAACACTGAAATATTTCCATTTTAGATGGTAAATAGCTGTGATTTGAGTCCCTAGTTCCTCCTGATTCTCTGGCTATTCTAGTATGAGACAGCCTCTGGAGGTCATGGCCCACTGCTGGGGTGGGGGGAGGAGGAATGGATCCGAGCAGAAGAAATGGCACCCCAATAACATGGCCAGCAATACCTCATCCCCATCATGGACCCCAAGGCTCCTGTGCTCCTTGTTCTTCCTTTCAGACCTCCTCCCCCTTACTAGTCTCTTTTCCATTCACCTCCTGCTTCATACTTGTGTGTTGACTCACAGGGGCATGATCTAAAAGGAACGTCCTTAACCCTCTGGTTAAATGACTTGCAATCAAGTTGTGGCATGCCAAAAAGGCCTAGAGAATCTCTGTGTTATGCTCTAAAATGGCCTGAATTTCTTTTTAATGTTTTCAATATCAAATTCCATGTAATCAAACCATTTATGTTCTTTCACCTTTGTCAATAGATCCCACTGGGTTCCACATTTTGGCTCTCTCCATCTTAAAGCAAATAGAACAAATGCCTGTTGTTTTTTTTTTTTTCAAGTTATGAAACATCTTTAAGAAGAAGCGATACTGGGTCTGAAACTTGAATACATGATTGGCTGCATCAGTTCCAAAGCACACAGGAAATTCTGAACTTAGATTTTCTTTTTTTTTTTTTTTTTTTAAGATTTTATTTATTTATTTGACAGAGAGAGACACAGCCAGAGAGGGAACACAAGCAGGGGGAGGGGGGGAGGGAGAAGCAGGCTTCCCGCGGAGCAGGGAGCCCGATGTGGGACTCAATCCCAGGACCCCGGGATCATGACGCAAGCTGAAGGCAGACGCTTAACAACTGAGCCACCCAGGCGCCCCTGAACTTAGATTTTCATCCCAAGAAGTCCATCAGGGAGGGAAAGGAAAGGAGGTTCCTACTGTTGATGCATAGTACAGGCTAAGAAGACACAATTTCAGACTCAATCACTCATCTAACAAGCTCTCAACAAGATGGGTTCTAGGAAAATTGCTGAAGAAGAAAACTTTGTTTTTGTGTTGTGAATGACCTCCCCTCTGTGTATAGGGACTCTGGTCTCCTCATGGGGGTCAACCCAGCTTTTCCATCTGGGTATCATGAATCCTCCAAAACAGGGGCTTAGGAGGCAGACTGACCTAGACTGACTTGTGGCTCTGATACTGGCTGGTGGGGTCTGGGAAAGTTATGTAACCAGGCTCACATTTAGCTTCTTCATCTGAAGAATGAGCATGCCAATAGTTTCTCTGTGACAGAATAATAGTTCTACATATTAATCTGTAAGTTTCTACCCATCTTCCTGTGTTCACAAAATTCTTTCTATTGAATACCAAGAACTTCTCCAATTCCCTCAGCCTAATCAGATAGAGATGAATCACTCATAGCACAAACAAAAAGAAATAGAAGTAAAAAGCATGAGTACTTAGTGTAAGGCAGCAAGATTCAAGATTCTGCAATACACTTGCAGAGGAAATGGAGGGACAAGATAAGTAGCACACTATGAAAGAGATGGAAGAGACAGGACTCACACAGACTGGAAAGAGAGAATAGAAAAACCATGAAAATCACTATCCAACTTGAGTAAGAGGCAGCTAAACCAAAGGTGACTGAGCAATGAGCTATCCTCTTGGTTGATATCTAGAGAAGATACAAATTTCCAGTGTTGGCTCATCTTCTACTTTGGAGTGACATTTATTTAGCCACAAACTCTCCCTAGCAACTTCAAGACACACATACCCCAAAACGTGTGTCATGCAGTGATATATTATCTGTCTCATGGTTCTGAACACTCGCATGAATCCCAGAAGAGAAAGGCTCGTATACTTTGTGGATGCTGGTGATATGAAGGGAAAGCTACTTCCTGATGCTCCTCCTATAGGATGACGGAGCATTAGATGAAATCGTACTCTCAGCTAGTCTGACCATAGTAGTAATGTTACCTGTTTTTAATCTTAATTAGTTCACTTATCAGTTTAAAGACCATAAGCATGACACTCTGTCTGTTAAGCATGGATTCTTAATGGGCTATATCCCATTTCACAATGCTCTTGTGAATCAAAGATGCTAAGAATGTGTGTGTGCATGTGCTTTTCTCTTTTGCACTCTGAACATCAGTGCAGCTCACCAGATACAGGCTTGCCAGTCTGCAGCAAAGGCAAGGGCCCAAAGAATGTTGAATAGTCTAAACCTTCCCTCTCCTCACCCCCAGAAGCTCAGGCAAACTCTCCCATAAAACTAGATGTCATACTGGTAAGGAAAAGAGGGAGAGGAGGCAGCCCTGAGTTTAATCTAAAAGATACAGTTTGAACTAAATTGTTTCAAAGAAGAACAGAGGATTAACAGTCAAGTTAAATGTGTAATCTTACATGCCCTTCAACCCATAGAAGAATTATGATATATAAAATGTGTTATGTTAGTTGCCTTCCATATCCCATCTTAAGTCAAGATGTTAAAGAAGAACCCCAATATTTAGAATTTAAAATTACTTCCTTACTCAAAATATAGGTTTCCATTGGTGGAAATTCAGGCAACCAAAAGAAGCAGTAAGGAAATATTGTTGAGCTGGGACTTTCTAGAGCTTTGGTTCTCAAAGAGTGGTTTGCAGACCAACATCATTAACAACAGCTGAGAGCTTATTAGAAATGCAGATACACAGGTCCCACCACCATCTATCTGAATTAGAATCTGCTTTATAATAAAATTCCCAGGTGATTTGTGTACACATTACATTCCAGAAGCAATGTCTAAAGGGTCAGAATCCTTCTCTAATCATACCAAGAATGTAGCTGCCCTCCTCACTTTTTAATAAGTCAAGGGAGACCATCATATATAACATCCAATTTCCAAAATGTTTATAGGTTAAAACTAAAAAAAAAACAAAAAAACACTCAGAAAGTGCCATTCTCATATCTATCATTGGCAAATGTCTTAAACATTTGCTGAGAAAAATACAAGCAGATGCTTACTGTTCCATCACACTGGCCATCCCTAATCCTCAGATACATCCGTGCGTTTTTCACACTTTCGAACATGCAAATACCAGAGCTGATTTTATGCACTTTCCAGTAGGATTTTTCAGACTGACTTCCCACTCCAGTGCAGCTCCCATCAGGCTGGAGACACAGGGCTTGGCACAGGCTTGTAGCAAGTAGAACCACAGCACTGTTGAGGAACATACCCTTCAGAACAACAAACAGAACAGAAGGCAGTAAATAACAAGCTCATGTTTTGCTAAAAGAAGATGGCAGTAGAGTTCATTCTCTTACAGAAGCTGTAGTGATCAAAATCTTATCAGAAACTTGTTGGCTAAAAGTAAGCAAAATAAGGAAGTAAATAATTTAACTGCTATGCAAAACTAAAAATAAAAGGTTCTCTGGCTGATTCATTATAATTTATATCAACCATTATTTATTGAGTGTAAGAGTCACCATCAGATGCTATAGAGATTTAAAAAGTATACAAAACACAAACATTTATCTTAAGAACTCTACAATCAATATAAACAAATAATTATAATAGTAATACAAAGCAGAATAAAAACAGTGTACTACAAGTGTACCTGAACTATGGGATGCACCATATGGATATTAGTTCAATGTATATATGTAGGAATGAATGAATGAAAAGAGTTATCAACTATAACTAAGGTATATTTAAGTAAATCCTAGGCAATCAATAACTTAAAGAAGAAGATGTAAAAAATTCTTGAAGGTTTATAGGGGAGGGGGTGGGGGTATGGGTTGGCCTGGTGATGGGTATTAAAGAGGGCACGTATTGAATGGAGCACTGGGTGTTATACGCAAACAATGAATCATGGAACACTACATCAAAAACTAATGATGTAATGTATGGTGATTAACATAACATAAAAAAAAGAATACACTAACACTGTAGAGAAATAAAGTACATAAATACATAAGTCATAGAAGACAAAATACAAATGGCAAATAAACATAAAAAAGGTAATTCACAGTAGTTTATTACTCTAAAAACTGTCATAGTTTTTTCTAAGGACCATGCTCAACACTAAAGTCAACAAGGTGGATACTCTCCTACACTGCTAAAGGAATTGGGTAGTAAAGAAATTAAGGGAAAAAAGAGACAAAAAAACAGACTCTTAAATACAGAGAACAAACTGGTGGGAAGTGGGTAAGAGGATGGGTGAAATAAAGGGAATTAAAAGCACACATATTTGATGAGCACTGAGAAAAGTACAGAATTGTTAAATCATTATATTGCACACCTGAAACTAATGTAACACTGTATGTTAATTATACTTCAATTTAAAAAAAGAAAGAAATTAACTTTACCCACAGAGGTCTGGCTTTTGCCTTTGGATTCTGAAATGTAATCTCTAAACCTTTGGATTGTCAGGTTTGACAGGAGTTTTTTTGTTTGCCTGATGGCCTTGGGCCAGCCATATAAAATGTGATTTCAGGGGGCAGCTGTGAGTCACAAGATGTCACCTGACCTCCTGAGAGGCTGGAGACTAAAATCATTTGCATGTACTTCTTTTATGATTGAACCCCAATAAAGAGTGGGCACCAAGGCTCAGGTGAGCTTCCTGGTCGACAATAGTCCATGCATATTGTCACATAGCAATGCTGAGAAACTAAAGCTGTCCTGACTCCATGGGGAGAGGACAACTAGAAGTTGCACCGTTTGGTATTTTTCTTGGATTCTGCCCTATGTGTCTCTTCCCTTAGCTGATTTTAACCTGTATTCTTTCTCTGTGATAAACCATAACCATGACTATGACAACTTCCAGTGAGTTCTGAGTTATTCTATTAAATTATCAAAACTTGATAGTGGTCTCAAGGACCCTGGAACTCTGAAGTTTGTGTCAGAAGTGAGGGTAGTCATGTAAACTGTCCCCTCTAACTTCACAGTTGGTTTAACTTCACAGGATTATAATTAGTACATTTCTGGAAAGAAAGTTGGCAGTATGTTCCCATAGTCTTAAAGGCTTCATATTCTTACCCTTAAATTCAATTTCACATCATCTAACTTAGAAAATGATAAAATATTGGCCAAAGACATATGTCAAAGTATATTTTGCAGTAACATATATAGAGTGGTAAAATGAATAGATTAAGATTAAACATGCATTTTCTTAACATATATTGCATTATTTGTTTCAGAGGTACAGATCTAAGGGAAGAATGAAGGGTGGGGAAATCGGAGGGGGAGACGAACCATGAGAGACGATGGGCTCTGAAAAACAGACTGAGGGTTCTAGAGGGGAGGGGGGTGGGAGGATGGGTTAGCCTGGTGATGGTTATTAAAGAGGGCATGTTCTGCATGAGCACTGGGTATTATGCACAAACAATGAATCATGGAACACTACATCAAAAACTAATGATGTAATGTATGGTGATTAACATAACAATAAAAATTTTTTTTAAAGAATTAAATTTAAAACATTAAAAAAAAAGATTAAACATCCAGTGATTAAATAAATAAATAAATAAACACATATACATAATCATATACCTTATGTTTGGGTATTATGCAACCATTAAAAATCATGTAAGACTGATGAATCATAGACCTGTACCTCTGAAACAAATAATACATTATATGTTAAAAAAAAAGATAGTAGGAAGGGAAAAATGAAGGGGGGAAATCAGAAGGGGAGATGAACCATGAGAGACTACGGACTCTGAGAAACAAACTGAGGGTTCTAGAGGGGAGGGAGGTGAGGGGATGGGTTAGCCTGGTGATGGGTATTAAGGAGGGCACATATTGAATGGAGCACTGGGTGTTATACGAAACAATGAATCATGGAACACTACATCAAAAACTAATGATGTAATGTATGGTGATTAACATAATATAAAACAAAATTTTAAAAAATCATGTTATTTGGGGAAAAAATAATAATGTAATGGAGTGTTTATTATATGGTAAGTATAAAAAGTTTTGAAGACAAACTGACTTTGATTTTAATCATGATCTACCATTTACTAGTTATGCTATACTAGTCAGATTTTTAACTTCTCTGAAAATCTTTTCTTCATGTTTAAAATACAGATAATATCTGTCCGTACTTTTAGGATGATTAAATATAGTTTTGTATGTGGTAAAGCTCTCAGTAAAGTGCTTGGCACAAAATAGGCAATCTCATAAATTATATTTATTATATTATTATGATAATAATAATATTTTAAAGATAAATTCATAAACACATACTATAAAGAAAGAAGCATAAAATGATCACACATATACAACACTCAAAGACTGTAAATATTCTAATTTTTAGAAAAGTTAAATATATACATTTGACTCCCAATGTAAGAGTCTCTAAATTTTTATTTAGAATTCCCACATTTATACCATTTCTAGTTTTAACCTCCAAATTCAATTGAATATAGGATGTTACTCCTACCAGTTTCAGTGCTGCTAAAGCTAAGATCCTAATTGCTTTTCAAAGTTTGGGTAAATAGAATGGCAATAGGCATCAATGCCACCTAGTGGGAAGAGATCTGATTACTTTTTAATGACTCAAGAGTTTTCCTCAATAGAGCAAAAGAAAGTAGGTATTTAGCAATATACACTTTAATGACTTTCCAGAATTATACCTTGACAAAAACCACAAATTCTTTTGAAAGGTCTGCATAGCCTGCGGATGATTCATCAGCTATTTTGCCATGATGATCAAAAGTAACTATGTGACCAGGAACCAGTGCTGACTCAAGAAGTGCACAGCGGTTGGGCTGATAAAGAACCCGCAGCTCAGTGCAGGCTCCACCACTAGCCTAAAAGGAAAACAAACAAACAAACAAACAAACAAAACACCTCTTAATTAGCAATAGAAAATAATTAAATTTAAAATTTTTGGACATATATGCACGTACAGGTCTACTCCACTCTATAGAATCCTTGTATTATCTATCACATGCTTTTGTAATTTAATTGTTTTGATTCTCCAGCCTGATTTCCAGTGTTTTGTTCCAAGAACTTCCTTCTCTTGATTTCTCAGAACCCATGGTAGAGTATTGGATAACAACAAAAAAACTTCAGTGGCAGGATATTTTAATGAGTTATTAATATGTATTTTATTGTTTATTTTTCATTTCTTCATTTGTATCCTCCTAACCCAAGACTGTTTTGGACTAAAAGCTGAAATTAAAAGACATGCATTACTAGGTTTTACTTCCAAAAAACTAAACAAATCAAGGAGGTTATGCTACAAGGAAACATTCCTGATTCAAGGTACTATTTGAGATTTTACCCCCATTTCCCTTCATTACCTTGGGGAGTGCAAAAGAGAAAAGCACAGGCACACACTCTCACCAACCTAGTAGGATAGGGGCTTGGAAGTAGATTTAATTTGATTTTAGAAAAATAAAGTAATGGGACGTTTCCCAACCCCTTGACTTAATTGAGTAGATTCCATATCTACTACATTCATATTTATAAGCACTTACTAAGACTAGGCCCTGTACTAACTGAGCAGAATATGCTAAAAAGTATAGCACAGGCTGAATTCCTAAGTCCAGAGCAGAGGAGAAAAGACTTCATGAAGAAAATTTGACTGATTATCACTTAGCCTGAATTTCAGGCCTACAAATTACATAAGCTTTTTTTCAATAATTATTATTTTCCCTTATGTTAAATAACATGCTATGAGTCAAAAATCATGTAATATTGGGGCACCTGGGTGTCTCAGCTGGTTGAGCGGCCAACTCGGTTTCGGTTCAGGTCGTGATCTCAGGGTTGGGGGATAAAGCCCTGCAAGGGGCTCTGCACTCAATGTAGAGTCTGCTTGTCCTTCTCTCTCTCTACTCCTCCCTCCACTCATGCTTTCTCTCTCTCTAAAATAAATAAATAAAATCTTAAAAATAATCATTTAATATTATATAACATTATATGAGGAAGCTGTAGCATGAGTGCTAGAATCAGAATGCCTGTGTTCAATTCCTGCTTTCACATTTACTACCTATGTGACCTTGGGCAACTCAATCCATCTACCTGTCACGTTCCTCTTCTGTTAAATAGTGATAATAATGGATTCTCAATGATGGATTCTCTCAGAGGGTAGATACAAAGACTAAACGTTATAACACATATTAAACATTTGGAACAGTGCATGACAGTTATCCTATGCTGTCTCATTTTTCAAAATAAAAAGCATGCATATATTTTTTAAAACAGCTTTATATATTAAAAGCTACTTTTCAAACCTAAACCAAGCAATATAAAGTACTCTTAGGTGAAATTGTTATTATTTTTTCCCTAATAATATGCTCCCTGAAGGGGACTTTGAGAAATCAGATCATCTCCTTTTGGAGGCTTATTTAGTATTTTGAATGTTATCAGAAAAGTGGTCTACTTTTTCTTGTCTAAATTTTAGTTGCTGAAATTTGGGACCATTTATGCATCAGAATCTCAAAACTTAGTGAGACAAAACAGAATAATGAAAATGGTGAAAGTAAAAGCCAAAGGAAATACAATTTGATCTTATAAAAATATATTATATGTGGATACAATACTATTGTTATGTGACAAAAAGGAAAATTACTACATACCATTCCAATGACATTGCTGTTGTCAACAGCAAGAGAAAGATGTCTCATTTCATGACTTTGGAAAATGCATATATTTCCTTTGTTGAAAATAACATCAAAGAGACCTGGAAAACATCTTAGGTATTAGCAAATAATTCATGCTTTTAAAGTGCTTTTTCTTATTCAATTACACATTGAACATCTCCTAATAATATATTTTATATCTCTCAGTTAAATGTTTTGAATTAGTCAAAAGGTAGAATGCCAATAACCTTTGATTATCTATAAGTTGCTTGGCAATTTGCTGGAGTTTCCATGGAAAATCCCTAATGCCTTTCCATGCTAATTGGTAAGCACCTGAGACAAGCCCAAAAAATAACACCTGATGGAACTGATTCCAGGATGATAAATTATCCTGGTATAAAAAACCATTTCCATTCTCTAAATCTCAGGGACTTAAGGTAAAATAAAATAACACATTATAATATAATAATGCATTATACATACATATGATTTGAGCATTAGTGACTAGTTTGTATGATGATTATGTCATCATATATTTGATTGTTTTCAATATACTTTTACATATCTTTTTATCTAATAATTTATGCTTCTTGAAATCATGAATTTTTGTCTACTCTGTATATAGCTATAGAACTGCACTTAGAGCAGTGCCTACAACATAGTAACTGCTCAAGAAATATTCTTTAAATAAGTTAATTAGATCCCCATAGCCTATGCAATAGGTACTACACACACACATACACACACATACACACACACAACTATCCTTATTTTGCAAATAAGGGAATCAAGACTCAGAGAGGTAAGGTACTTTCCCAAGATCCCTGCCTAGTCACAGAATGGAAATTGAACCCAGGACCTCAGATCTTAACCCAGTGCTCTTTCCAATACCAATAATCCTTCCTTTAGTACTTACAAACAACAAATTTTCAGGAATCCACTCTTGTAACAATAAGAAATAAAGACCATTTTTCCTTTTACAAATAGGTGATTCTCAAAAAATGATAAGTCAAACAAGCCAGATATAAAGGAATACATATTGTGTGTTTTATTTTACAGAAAGCACAAAATATAGGCAATACATTGGACTCACTGGAGCACCAATATATAAAAATATATATAAGGCTAATATTAACAGATCTAAAGGGAGAAACTGAAGGACTACAATAATAGTAAGGAACCTTAACACCTGACTTATATCAATGGATAGATATAAATAAATCTAATCTAAATAAAATCTAAATAAAAAATCTAAATCTAAATCTACATAAAAAATCAATAAGGAAACACTGGCCTTAAACAATACATTAAAACAGATGGACATAATAGACATATACAGAACATCATATTCAAGATCAACAGAATACATAGTCTTCTCAAGTATACACAAAACATTACCTAGGACAGATCACATGTTAGGCCACAAGTCTCAATAAATTCAAGAAGATTAAAATCATATCAAGCATCTTCTCTATGATAATATAAAATTAAGAAATCAATTACAAGAAGATAACTGGAAAATCCACAAACATCTGATGATTAAACAACATGCTACTGAAGCAATGTATTAACCAATGTATAATCAAAGAAATCAAAGAATAAATTTAAAAAAATAATAACTAGAGACAAATGAAAGCAGAAATACTATCTATCAAAATTTTGGGTTTTCAGCAAACATGGTTCTAAGAGGGAAGATCATAGCAATACAGGCCTAACAAAAAACAAGAATGTCTCAAAAAATCTAACTTCACATCTAAATCTAGATGTATGATTCTAGTTCTGGCTCTAGCAATAGAGAGTTCAATCATTCATTCAACCACTGGTTATTAAGCACCTACCATGTACAGGAAATATTTTTCAGTTGTAACCTACATAAAAATTCTCAATCTTCTTATCTCTAAAACATTATTATTTTTAAAAACAAGGGGTAGGTTGCTGGAGAGGAAGTGGATGGGAGGATGGGGTAACTGGGTGATGGGCATTAAGGAGGGCACGTGATGTAATGAGCACTGGGTGTTATATGCAACTGATGAATCACTGAACTCTCTGAAACTAATAATATACTACATGTTAATTGAATTTAAATAAAATAAAATTTTAAAAAAATAAAGTAACATAAAAAAAAGAAAATATTAAAAAAAAAAAAAAAAAAAAAAAGGGGTAGGGATGCCTGGGTGGTTCAGTCAGTTAACCATCTGCCTTCGGCTCAGGTCATGATTCCAGGGTCCTGGGATCGAGTCCTCGCTCAGCGGGGATCCTGCTTCTCCCTCTGCCTGCTGCCCCCCCGCTTGTGCTCTCTCCCCCCCCCCGGACAAAGAAATAAATAAAATCTTTAAAAATAAAAAAAAAATTTAAAAAAGGGATAAATCTTTAAAATCTTAAAGCTCCTGGCTAATTCTAACATCCACTGGATCTAATCACACTAATATCATCAAAACAAACTAATTGCCAAAATCCAACAGAAGCACCTTCAGTCCTTATTTCATTTTGCCTTTCTACTCCATTTGAACCTGTGGGCATCTTTTGAAACTTCACAATCTCCCACCTCACTAACTTCCTTCTCAGTTTCCTACTTCATTCTCAGTTGTCCTCTTCATGCATAGGGTTCTCTGCTCAGGTGATTAACCTTCCCACTCTTCCCTGGCTCCCTGAGAAGTTTATTTTAATAATCCATAAAGTGATAAGTCCCAAATCAACATCTCAACCACTCATCTCTCCCTCCACATCAGCTCATATGTATGATTTACTGTTAAACATAAACAACTGGATAACTCACACGCACTTCAAACTCAATATATACAAACTAGAGCTCCTAATTTTCCATATATTCTTTTTTTTAAGATTTTATTTATTTATTTGACAGAGAGAGAGACAGCCAGAGAGGAAACACAAGCAGGTGGAGTGGGAGAGGGAGAAGCAGGCTCCCGGCTGAGCAGGGAGCCCAATGCAGTGCTCAATCCCAGGACCCTGGGATCATGACCTGAGCTGAAGGCAGACGCTTAATGACTGAGCCACCAAGGCGCCCCAATTTTCCACATATTCTTAGCTTCCAATGTACTCCTCTTAAATCTTCTGTATTTCCTACCTTAGTCAGTGACCCCCACCAAGGACTTAATCACCCAAACCAGAAACCTAAGAATAACCTTTTCCCTTAATACGCCTTTATCAATAAATGATGAAACCCTGCCAATTTTATCTCCTAGAAATTCTTCAAATCCATTCTCTCTTCTCTATCAATATTCCCACTGAAGTATTTTAGGTCCTCATCATCTTCTGTTTGACATACTACAAGAGGCTTCTAACTGGTCACTCTTTCTCTAATTTTTCTGCACAGCCTCAAATCTGGCCTCCACTTAGCCACCAAAGTATTTCTATTCTACTTCAAATCCGTTAATGGCTATCTCCCACCGTAGGAGAGAATAAAAGAAGTTGTTTTCAGACATACACTGGCCCTTCTCTCCCAGACCTTTTAAAGAGGTCACAGATCAGTCATGGAAGAGTTACAGTTTTACCTTATAAAATGCAGTAGATATCTTTTGGTTACTAGCAGACTATTGATATTCTTATAGTAGTGAGGTAAAGTGTTTAAAACACTTTTTGTGGTCTCTAGAGTAAAGCATCAGATTAAACACTCTCTATTGCAACACTCAAAATTCATTTTGGATCTACTGCTGGATTCTGAGTTACGAAATTCAGCAATTTACAATACAAAATAGCCCTGATTTTCTGAAGACTGATAAAAGTGTTAATCATCCCTCTATATATCAACTTAGAGGATGTCATAGAGAAAAGTGAGCTGCCACATCCCCACTATGAATGTATATTTCCAAGACATCCAGAGTCCTCTTCTTCCTTTACATCTCCTTTCCCTAATCTTTCCTAATTCAGAAACTGAAGTTCACTTTAAACAGAACTGAATAAGACAACATCCATTCTAGAGCATATTCTTTTTCAATCTAAAGCCAAAGAGGTCCTTCAAAACACTCTCATAAAATAGAGGAGCAAAGCCAATGGTTCCTTGATTTCAGAGAAGTGTAGCTAGGATATAGTAAGAGCTGGAGCAGAAGACAAAGTGGCCAATATATATTCAGTGCCATACTCTTTAAATAATAAACTTTTTTCCATTCCCTTTATTAGGATATAGTAGCAGAGAGCCAGGCAGATAAAATAATTGCAGCTAATCACCATCAGATATTCACTAGAAATAGGGCTTAAAATATGTAGATCAACTACTAACAATAATCTAAGAGAAGAATTCTATTAGTACCTACACAGATAGGTTAGAACACCAGAAATAATCCAAAGAAGGGGTAAGTTCTAGAAATGGCTATATGTTTTGTTATTCAAAAAAAAAATGGAGAATAACAAGTACAAGAACTTTTTTTAAAGTTGCAACACAAGGAAAAACAGGCATTACCCACCTTGGTATACCATATAAACTATTTAATAAGGAAACAATGAAAAATTACAAAAAATTCTGTCTTCAAAGTTCTGAGAAGATTCTAGCTATATCTCATATGAAATAATTCTCCTTAAATTCCTACTTCCCACTTAATTGTAACCAAAACGAAATTATCAAGTATGCACTAGAGGTACAATTACCATATAATTTTTGAGATACTTTTGAGAATAAAAAGGGGTGCCAATCAGATGGAATACAGATATAAACAGGCAAACTAGAGTGTATGGTGCTCTTAACTTATGTTATGCTTTACACAAGAAAAAGACCTTAGCCTTACATTTTAAAATTGGAGAGTAAGTGTGTGTTCATGTTTCAGGCTTATATAAAAGTTAAAGTGTGCATTTTTTATTATTAACTCTGCTTTAATGACAAAAGTGTAATGAGTCTAAGACACTCATGTACCACTGATGAGAGTATAAACTGATATAACTCTTTTGCAAAGAGATGGGGCAATCTGTAAAAAGAGCCTTAAAATTCTCTTTATATTTAAGTCAACAACAGGAGGAAAACTGGAAAATTAACAAATATTTGGAAATGAAATAACACACTCTTTGACAATCAGTGGGTGAAAGGAAAAATCAAAAGTGAAATCAAAATAAATCTTGAAACAAATGAAGATGGAAACACAACATACCAAAGCTTATGGGATGCAGCAAATGCATTTCTAAGAGGCACATGTGTAGTGAAAAATGCCTACATTTTAAAAAAGAAAGATCTTAAATAAACAACCTAACATTATACATCAAGAAATGACAAAAATAGGGCGCCTGGGTGGCTCAGTTGGTTAAGCGACTGCCTTCGGCTCAGGTCATGATCCTGGAGTCCAGGGATCGAGTCCCGCTTCGGGCTCCCTGCTCGGCAGGGAGTCTGCTTCTCCCTCTGACCCTCCCCACTCTCATGTGCTCTGTCTCTCATTCTCTCTCTCTCAAATAAATAAATAAAATCTTTAAAAAAAAAAAAAAAAAAAAAAAAAAAAAAAAAAAAAAAAAAAAAAAAGAAATGACAAAAATAAGAACTAAGCCCAAAAATATTAGAAAGGAGATAATAAAGATCAGAAGAGAAATAGATGAAATAGAAAATAAAAACAATAGAAAAGATCAATGAAGATCTTGAAACAAGGAGTTGGTTTTTTGAAAAGATAAATAAAATTGACAAATTTTTGGCTAGATTAACCAAGAAAAAAGAGAGAGTGCTCAAATTAAAAAAAAATTATAAATGAAAAAGGAGACATTACAGATGAAACCACAGAAACACAAAAACTCATGACATTCAACTACTATGAACAATTATACAAAAAATTGGAAAACCTAGAAGAAATGTATAAAGTCCTAAAAACATACACTCTACCCAGACCAATCATGAAAAAAAAAAAAAGAAAATCTGAACAAACCAATAATAAGTAAGGAGATTGAATCAGTAATCAAGGAAGAATCTCTCAACAACAACAACAAAAAAAAGCCCAGGATCAAATGGTTTCACAGGTAAAATCTACCAAACATTTAAAGAAGAATTAACACCAATCCTTCTCAAACTCTTTCAAAAAAATTGAAAAGGAGGAAACACTCCCAAACTCATTTTACTAAACCAGCATTACCCCGACACCAAAGTCAGATAAGGACACAACAAAAAAAGAAAACTATGGGCCAATATTCCTGATAAAGATAGATGCAAAAATTCTCAACAAAATACTAAGAAACTGAATTCAAAACCATATTAAGAGGATTATACACCATGAGTAAGTGGGATTTATCCCTGGGAAGCAAGGATGCTTCAAAATATGCAAATAAATAGATGTGACACCTCACATTAATTGAATGAAACACAAATCATATGATCATCTATAAATGCAGTAAACATTTGAGAAAATTCAGTATCATTTCATGAAAAAAATTTCTCAAAAAATAGGTATAGAAGAAACATACCCCAACATAATAAAGACCATATATGACAAACCCACAGCTAACATCATACTCACCGGTGAAAGACTGAAAGATTTCTATTAGGAAGAAGGCAAGGGTGCCCACTATCACCAGTACACATTTAACATAGTACTGGAAGACTAGTCTGAGCATTTAGGCAACTAAAAGAAATAAAAAGCCCATCCAAATTCAGAAGGAAGAAGTAAAACTGTTTCTATTCGCAGATGATATGATCTTATGTAGAGAAAATCCTAGTCTCCCCCAAAATTGTTAGAACTAATAAAAAAAATTCAGTAAAGTTACAGGATACAAAATCAATACACAAAAATCAGTTGAGTTTCTATACACTAACAGTGAACTGTCTGAAAAAAGATAAAATATTTAAAATAGCATCAAAAACAAGAAAATACTTAGAAATAAATTTAACCAAGAAAGTGAAGATCTATAACCAAAACTATAAAGCACTGATTTAAAAAAATGAAAAAGACATGAATAAATATAAAGACATTCCATATTCATGAATCAGAAGAATTAATATGAAATTGTTAAAATGTCCATACTACCTGAAATCATCTATAGATTCAACACAATCCCTATTAAAATTCCAATGTCATTTTTCACACAAATAGAAAAAAATAATCCTAAAATTTGTTTAGAACCACAAAAGACCCTGAATAGCCAAATTAATCTTGAGAAAGAACAAAGAACAAAGTAATCTTGAGGAAAAAAAATCATACTTTCTAATTTTAAACTATATTACAGAGCTATAGTAATCAAAACAGTATGGTACTGGCATTAAAACAGACACCTAAACCAATGGAACAGCATAGAGAGCCCAGATATAAGCCCACAGATATACAGTCAACTAATATTTGACAAGGGAGTCAAGGAAATTCAATGCAGAAAGGATAGTCTCTTCAATAAACGGTGCTAGAAAACTGGATATCCACATACAAAAGAATGGTACTGGATCCCTAGCTTACACCACTCAAAAAATTAACTTGAACTGGATTAAGAACATAAATGTAATACCTGAAACCATAAAACTCCTTTAAGAACAGTAGAGAAATATGTCCTTAACATTGGTCTTGGCAACGATTTTTTGGATATGATGCCAAAAGCACAAGCAACAACAAAAAATCAACAAGAGACTACATCAAACTTAAAAGGCTTCCACCCAGCAAAGGCAACCTACAGAGTGGGAGAAAATATTTGCAAACTATTATCTGATGAGGGATTTATTTCTAAAATATATAAGGAACTCAAACAACACAATGACAAAAAAAAAATCTATTTAAAAATGGGCAGAACACTGGAACAGATATTTTTCCAAAGAAGACATACAAGTGGCCAACAAGTGTGTGAAAAGGTGCTCTACATCAATCATCAGGGAAATGCAAATCAGAACGTCAATGAGATATACCAACTCACACCAGTTAGGATGGCTATTATCAGAAAGACAAGAGATAACAAATGCCTGCAAAGGATGTGAAGGAAAGGTAACCCTGATGCACTGCTGGTGGGAAGGTAAATTGGTCAGCCACTGTGACAAAAACTACGAAGTCTTCTCAGTAATCCATTAAAATCCTAGAGGAGAACATAGGCAGTAACCTCTTCAACATCGGCCACAGCAACTTCTTTTAAGATACATCTCCAAAAGCTAGTGAAACAAAAGCAAAAATGAATTTTTGGGACTTCATCAAGATAAAAAGCTTCTGCACAGCAAAGGAAACAGTCAACAAAACAAAGAGGCAACCCACAGAATGGGAGAAGATATTTGCAGATGACACTACAGACAAAGCGCTGATTTCCAAGATCTTTAAAGAACTTCTCAAACTCAACACCCAAAAAACAAATAATCAAGTCAAAAAATGGGCAGAAGACATGAGTAGACACTTTTCAAAAGAAGACATACAAATGACTAACAGGCACATGAAAAAATGTTCATCATCATTAGCCATCAGGGAAATCCAAATCAAAACCACATTGAGATACCACCTTACACCAGTTAGAATGGCAAAAATGGACAGGGAAAGAAACAACAAATGTTGGAGAGGTTGTAGAGAAAGGGGAACCCTCTTACACTGTTCGTGGGAATGCAAGTTGGTACAGCCACTTTGGAAAACAGTGTGGAGGTGTCTCAAAAATTAAAAATAGAGCTCCCCTATGACCCAGCAATTGCACTCCTGGGTATTTACCCCCAAAGACACGGATGTAGTGAAAAGAAGGGCCACATGCACCCCAATGTTCATAGCAGCAATGTCCACAATAGCCAAACTATGGAAAGAGCTGAGATTCCCTTCAACAGATGAATGGATAAAGAAGATGTGGTCCATATATACGATGGAATATTACTCAGCCATCAGAAAGGATGAATATCCAACTTTTACATCAACATGGATGGGACTGGAGGAGATTATGCTAAGTGAAATAAGTCAAGCAGAGGAAGTCAATTATCATATGGTTTCACTTATTTGTGGAACATAAGGAATAACATGGAGGACATTAGGAGAAGGAAGAGAAAAATGAAGGGAGGGGAAATCAAAGGGGGAGACAAACCATGAGAGACTATGGACTCCGAGAAACAAACTGAGGGGTTTTTTTGGGGGGATGGGTTAGCCCGGTGATGGGTATTAAGGAGGGTATGTACTGCATGGAGCACTGGGTGTTATACGAAAACAATGAATCGTGGATCACTACATCAAAAACTAATGATGTACTAACATAACAGAATAAAATAAAATTGAAAAAAAACTAATGATGTATTGTATGGTGACTAACATAATAAAATAAAATAAAAATTTTAAAAAAACCTATGAAGTCTCCTTAAAAAATTAAAATAAAACTACTATATGATCCAGCAATATACTTCTGAGTACATATCCAAAGAATATGAAATCATTATCTCAAAGAGGTATCTGTACTCCTATGTTCATTCATAATAGCCAGGAAATGGAAAAAATATAAGCATCCTTCAGTGGATGAATGGATAAGGAAATATGATATATAGATATATATGAATATTTTTCAGCATAAAAAAGAAGGAAATTCTGCCATTTGTGACAACATGGATGAACCTTGAGGACATTAAGGTAAGTGAATTAAGTCAGACAAAGTCAAATACTATGTGAACTCACTTACATGTAGAATCAAAAATTTTTTCAAAAAGATGACTCTTAGCTATAGAGAACAAACTAAGGGTTGCTGGAGGGGAGATGGGGAAGGGGAATGGGTTAAATAAGTGATGGGTATTAAGGAAGGCACTTGTGATGAGCACTGGGTATTGTATGAAAATGATGAATCACTAAATTCTACACCTGAAACTAATATTACACTGTATTTTAACTAACTAAATTTAAACAAAGACTTGAAACTACAAAAACAAACAAACAAAAAAAAGCTGAATTCATAGAAACAAAGAGTAGAATGGAGGTTGCTAGGGCTGACAAGTAGGGGAAATGAGGTGATGCTGGTCAAAGTGTACAAACCTCCAGTTATAAAATGAGTTAGTTCTGAGGCCCTAATATATAGCATAGTGACTATTAACAATACTGTATTATATATTTGGAAGCTGCTAAGAGATTAAATCTTGAATATTCTCAGAACAACAAAAAAACTGCAATTATATGAAGTGACAGGTGTGTTAACTAACTTTATTGAAGTAATCATTTTGCAATATATACACTTATCAAATCATGTTTCATACCTAAACTTACACAATGCTTTATGTCAATTGTCTCAATAAATCTGGAGAGTAAAAAGAATTAGTAAAATCAAAGTTGAAAAGATTCCCCACTCCTCCCAAAGTAGACACACCAATCTCATTGGAATGTAAACTCTAAGTGGGCACAAATTTTATTTGTTTGATTCCTGTAGTATCTCCAGCATCTAGACAAGCACCAGTACTTAAATAAGTGTATATATATGTGTGTCTGTGTGTGTTTGCATTTAATGGATCTCTCCTGTGAACAGACTTTATAATTTCTAAAAAAGAAAAAAATAGAAATCTCATTTAAATTACATTTAAAGAGCTATCTACCATAAGTAGAGTTTAATATAAGAATAGAAATATTACTTTTTAAAAATGTATTTATTCAAGTAACACAAATTAACTCTAAGTCTAATATGAAAACCTGTATCATGAATCCAGTAGATGCCAGAGAGAAATGTAATAACATTTAACATTCATTTTTAAATCATTTTAATAGGGTTCTTAGTAAAATTAGAAATATGTTACTTTCCTATCACTCTAAAGGACAAGTACTTAAAAATCAATAACCATATCATATATAAGAGGGAACCTACTTACCCCATGATGACTCTCACACTCCTTTGGTCCCCATACCATGGAATAGAGTTCAGCCCTTGGATTGGTGCTTTGAAAGGAGTGAGGTATTGCAGCTTAGGCCCTTTCTGTCCCCAAATGGGCCACCTATACAGAAGGTCCTTTCTGCTGTGCTCTCTGTCACTTGTAAGGGGCAGCCCCATAAGGGAGCCTGTGGTTGCCCAACACTGTCATACTTGTGTAGGTAATCTTGTCTCATTTGGGGAGAGTTAGCAAGTCCTTTGAGCTCAGATATAGAGCCAATATCCTCACTTGACTCCATCAGTAATAATGCTGAGATCTTGATTTCTATTCTTCTGTGTTCTGTATCTTATTTTGTAATTGCCTCTCTACACAGGAGGGGAAGAAAGGGGTATTATTTATCAACTCCTCTTCAAATATTCAACTCTTAATAAATAATAAAGACATTCCATTAATATTAATTATAAAATGAGAATGCCAGTATTACCAACATTATTTTATTTCCTTTTTTTTTTTAAGGATGTTCTTGCCAGTGAAAAGGTGCTTGAAATCAAAACAATAGATTTAACTATTGGGAAGTAATAAATTTATTATATCTGTAATACCTGAAAAAACTCTTTAATTAGAATGAAGTAAAGTGGTAAGATTCAAAATGAATATGTATCTAGATCAGTGCCTGAGAAATAGCAGGCACTTATTAAATACTGAATAAATAAAACATAAAAACTGTAGATTTCTATATTTTTCTGTATATGTTATTTATAATGGAAAGGGGGGTTATTTACAATATCAACAAAACCCTCATAATAACACTAAAAAGACAATGTAGTACCTATGTAAAGGGAGAAAAATTTTTAAATTCATGTATGACGTTCTGAATGAATAAATATAGGACAAATTCCTAAAGGATATATGTGACTACTATGAAGACATCCATTCTTTCCAAGTTAATATATAGATTTAATGTAATTTTAACAAATTTTCCTTCAGGATTTTTTTTGGAATGATTAAATAGTTTAAAGTTAATTTGAAAGAAAAACCATAAATATCAATCCTGATCAATGTTTTGTGCTATAGTTTGAACATTAAAATCTCAAGTCACAGTTTGGAATTTCAAAGCTCCTCCCACTCTCAGCTCAGGTGCAGCTGCTAGAAGCTACTCAGAAGGGACAGGAACATTATAGGCTTTCTCTCTTCTGGTTTCCTGGTCTTTCACCAGGTGAAGTTAGTATGTGACTTATTGCTCATGTAAGTCACCATGGAGGCAGAACTGCAGGCCCTCTTCTGTTGGTCACTGCCATTTCTCCATCTAACAATGCAAGAATCAAAATAGTTGCTCTAGTGTCTGTCATGCTAGATTAGCATTCTTGTAATACCATCAATGGCCTCCTGATATTGGGAGAATCCTATTGAGGCAAGGCCTTTTTGCACTGGGCAGCCATTTGGGGTGGCCAGATGGCACCTGCTTACGTGTTCTACCTGTGCCTAGTCAAGAATCCATGACTCAGATTCAAGTAAAATTAGGGGCTCAAGTTCATCTCTGACCTTCTTATGGTCCTTCCTTATGATCTAGTGCTTTTAAGTCCACTCTCTTGCCATCCAACAAACAGCTAGCTTGGAGGAAGACACAAGTATATCACACAGACAATCAGTCCCTAAGCAGCAGGTAGGCTTTAAGTCAGCCAGCCATACTTCCATGAATTCAGTTAGTAAGGATACAGCAAGCTTAGCCAGATTTAAACAGTTTATTAGACCCAGCACAGCAGGCAACAGAAACTGCAGGTTCATACTGGTTCCCCTGATCCCTGAGTCCCATCAGGACAATGCAGAGTGGGGCTAGGTAAATGTTCCTGCACACACTGACCCTGGGTCACACCTGAGGAACTTCGAGTTTTGCAAAGCCCTAATCTTAACAGGGGCTGCTAGCAAATCTTTGCCCACAGAGAGAAATTATCTTAATTGGAAAACAAATGTTCTCTGAGCAAAGGAAAGAGACTTTACTATCCCTGAAGGTCTTTAGGAAGAGAGATATTCTTTATCTTGCAATATCTCTTTATACAGACATTCTTAAAGTGACTGTAGATAGCTTTGCACAGGAGACCCAGATCATATAGAAATGTGAGAGATGTAGGGAGAAACTTCCTGACAAAATGTTCTCTGCATGTACACACCTCCAAACTTCCCAGAGAATGCCAGATCTCCCATTTCAGTAGGGAACAGCAAAAAGACAAAGTGCTAGGACAAGGTGCTAGAGCTCCACTCCCTAAAACCTACTCCAGTCCTAATTCCCTTTATATAAAACTAGTTCAAGTCATGATATAAACTGTATATTCCTGGCAGGAAGGGCTCAGTTTGCCCCTTTACACCTTTCTGTTATCCATGTTTGTTTGTAGTAAGCTCCATTCAACCAGACTGGCAAGTGAAACAATGCCTTTGTGAGAATCAGAAAGAGCTGTCCCTTTATCAAAACACTTTACTGGCTTTTTGTTAGAAACTGTTAAGTAAATGTATAAATCCATAACAATTACAAGTGTGAATTATACCCTTACTCTTGTGCAGTGGATAGTGGCTCATAATGGTTTTTCTAAAACCATAGTAAAATAATATAACATAGGGGCTCCTGGGTGGCTCAGTCATTAAGCGTCTGCCTTCAGCTCAGGTCATGATCCCAGGATCCTGGGATCCAGCCCCGCATCGGGCTACTTGCTTGGTGGGAAGCCTACTTTTCCCTCTCCTGTTCCCTCTCTTGCTGTCTCTCTCAAATAAATAAATAAATAAATAAATGTCAAATAAATAAATAAAATCTTTTAAAAAATAATATAACATAAAATTCACCATTTTAACCATTTTAAAGTGGCATGTAGTGCATTCACAATGTTGTGCAACTGATCATCCCAAAAGAAATCTGCCAGCCATTACGCGGTCAATCCCTCTTTGCCCTGCCTCCAGCAACCATTAATCTACCATCTCTACAAATTTGCCTATTCTAGATATTTTATATTCTACATATTAAATATATTAGATATTCTAGAATATATTAGATATTCTAGATCATATATGATCTTTTATGTCTGGTTTCTTTCAGTTAGCACAATGTTTTCACAGTCCATATCATAGCACAAATCAGTACTTCATTACTTTTTATACCTGAATAATATTCCCTTGTATGGATATATCACATTTGTTTATCCACTCATCAGGTGATGGACATTTAGATTGTTTCCATCTTTTAGCTATTGTGAATAGTGCCATAAACATTCATATGTAACTTTTTATTCTCAGTTATCATACAGTGCAATTGCCAGGTCACATGGTAATTCTGTTTAACTTACTGATGAATTACCAAATTGTTTTCCAAAGTAGTTGACCATTTTACATTCCCACTGGCAATGTCTGAAGGTTCTGATTTCTCCACATCCTCACAAGTACTTGTTATTTGCTGTTATTTGTGTGTTTGTTTGGAATTATCAGATGAGAATTTTATAATAACAATTATATAGGCTTTTATTCAAGTAAAATTAACATACAGTGCTATATTAATTTCAGGTGTACAATACAATGATTCAACAATTCTATACTTCTCAGTGCTCAAGATAAGTGTACCCTTGATCCCCTTTGTCTATTATACCATCCCCCCACCACCTCCCCTCTGGCAATCACCAGTTTGCTCTCTGTATTTAAGAGTTTATTTTTTTGTTTGTCTGTTTGGTTTCTTAAATTCCACATATGAGTGAAATCATATGATATGTGTCTTTCTCTGACTTATTTCACTTATATCCTCTAGGTCCAGCCATATTGTTGCAAAAGGCAAGATATCATTCTTTTTTATGGCTGAATAATATTCTGTGTGTGTGTGTGTGTGTGTGTGTGTATCACCTCTTCTTTATTCATTCATCTATGGATGAACACTTGGGTTGCTTCCATGTCTTGGTTATTGTAAATAATGCTTCAATAAACATAGTGGTGCATATATCTTTTCAAATTAGCGTTTTCATTTTCTTTGGGTAAATAGTAGTAGAATTACTAGATTATATGGTAATTCTATGTTTAATTTTTTAAGGAATCTTCACACTGTTTTCCACAGTGGCTGTCACAATTTGTATTCCCACCAACAGTGCACAAGTGTTCCTTTTTCTCCACATCCTCACCAACAGTTGTTACTTCTTGTGTTTTTTATTTTAGCCATTCTGACAGGTGTAAAGTGATATCATAGTTTTAATTTGCATTTCCCTGATGATTAGTGATGTTGAGCATCTTTTCATATGTGTGTTGGCCATCTGTACATCGTCTGTGGAAAAATGTCTATTCAGGTCCTCTGCCCATTTTTAATCAAATTATTTGGTTTTTTGGCTTTGAAGTTGTAGAAGTTCTTTACGTATTTTGGATATTACCCCCTTATCAGATATATCATTTGCAAATATCTTCTCCCATTCAGTAGGCTGCCTTTTTGTTTTGTTCATGATTTCTTTCACTGTGCAAAAGTTTTTATTTTGGTGTGGTCCCAATAGTTTAATTTTGCTTTTGTTTCCTTTGCCTGAGGAGATGTAGCTAAAAAAATGTTTCTATGGCTGATGTCAAAGAAATTACTGCCTATATTTTCTTCTAGGTATTTTGTGGCTTCAAGTCTCATATTTAGGTCTTTATTATTTTCATTACAGCCATCCTAGTGGGTGTGAAGTACTATCTCATAGTTTTGATTTGTGTTTTTCTAATACTAAGACACTGAACATCTTTTCATGTATTTGTTGGTCATTTGTATATCTTGTTATATATTTGTTGGCCATTTGTGTATCTTCTTTGGATAAATGTCTATTCAGGTTCTTTGCTCATTTTTTAATTAGGTTGTTCATCTTATTGCTGAATTTTAAGAGCTTTTTATATACTCTGGATACTAGATCCTTACCAGACATAGGATTTGCAAGTATTTCCCCCATTTGGGGGGGTTACCTTTCCATCTTGATAGTATCCTTTTGATGCACAAGAGTTTTTAACGTGATGATATCCAACCTATTTTTTTCTTTGTTGCCTGTGCTTTTGATGTCATATCTAAAAAACCATTGACTGTTCCAAGGATGTACACATTTACACCTATGTTTTCTTCTAAGAGTTTTATAGTTTTAGATCTTGCTTTGTTCCATTTGAGTTGAATTTTGTATATGGTATGAAGTAGGGGTCCAGCTCCATTATTTTGTATTTGGATATCCAGCTGTCCCAGCACCATTTATTGAACAGACTATTCACTTATACCCTCTAGGTCCAGCCTTTCCCCAGCTGAAGACTAGGGAAAAGAAACAGACTTTCCCCAATTGAAGGTCTTTAGCACCCTTGTCAAAAATCAATTGACCACAGATGTACAGGTTTATTTCTATACTGCTAATTCTATTTGCATTGCATATAATTTTTCTGTATATTATGATGATTTGACATCTTAAAATTTTTTCCTGGCTGGGAGAGAGACTTGCCTCACCATGGGCTAAATTCTTAGAGATAGTAAAAGACCCAGACTACAGCATACTTTTTTTTTTTTAAGGTTTTATTTGAGAGAGAGACAGAAAGCACAAGCGGGGACAAGGGGGTGGGGAGGGGATAGAGGGAGAGGGACAAGCAGACTCCCTGCCGAGTAGAGAGCCCAATGTGGGACTTGATCCCAGGATCTGGAGATCAGCCCCCCAGCCGAAGGCAGATGCCCAACCGACTGAGCGACCCAGATGCTCCTACAGCACACCTTTAATATGTAAACTAACCAATCCAGACACATACCTCCTCTTTCTGGCCCATGTACCCCAGGAGGCACTACTCCTCCGTCTTAATCATCCGAGAGCCAAGTACCAGGCAACTAGAGATCACCTCTATAGTCCAAAACTCACTGATATTATTCAAACTATCCAATCATAAACTGTTTCCCTTGCCCTGCCTTGACTTTCCTGTGGAAATCCTAGCAAAGTTCCTGGCCTAAGTGTTCTCTCTCTCCTATCTTCTGTCTCCTGACCTCCCTAGTATTTTTCTATGTGATCCTGCATGGTATATTATGCCTTCTGTCTTTAGGACCTGTGAATATAATGAACTTTATTTTTCTGAGTCTCTCCTGTATTTCCTTTTGTCCCTGACTGACCATCTCATAAAAAACACAAAATACTATTCCACTGATCTATATGTCAATATTTATGCTAGCACCACACTATTTTGATTACTATATGTTTATAGTAATTTGTCAGATCAGGAAATGCGGGTCCTCCAACTTTGTTCTTTTTCAGTATTGTTTTGGCTATTCAGGGTTCCTTGCAATTCCACATAAAATTTAGGATTAGTTTTTTCATTTCTGTAGAAAAGGCATTTTTGATAGTGATTGAATCAAATCTGTAGAACATTTTGGGAAATACTGTTATCTTAACAATATTAAGTCTTCCAACCCATAAACACAGGATGTCTTTCCACCTATTTAGGTCTTCTTTAATTTCTTTCAAAAATGTTTTATAGTTTTCAGTGTAGAAAAATGGCACTGAATATACAGGACTACCCAGTGCACCAGTACAAAATGTAGAAATGAATCAATAATGCAAGAAAGAAGATGAGGATTCAGATTAGAGATAGGAGAGATGTTGCTCTTTCCATTCTTGGCCATCACTTAATGTGAAGAGAAGATGGAATCCATCATAGTGTCCAGAGTGAGAAAATACAGAAGCATCTCTCTTACAAAACAGTGACTGAACTGGTATATTAGTGATCTATTGCTGTGTAAAATATTACTCCAAAACTTTTGCAGGTTAGAAAAAATGTTAATTACCTTACAATTTTGATAGGTCAAAAATTTGGGAGCAACTTATCTGGGTAACTCTGGATCAGGATCTCCCATGAGATTACACTCCAGCTATTGGTTGGGGCTGTTGTCATCTGAAGGCTTCACTGGGGCTCTCTCACAAGATGGATCACTCACATGGCTGTTAGTAGGAGGCTTCTGTTCCTTTCCAAGTTGGCCTCTCCATAGGGCTGCTTGGATGTCCTACATGGCAGTTGACTTCCCCCAGAGTGAGTGATCCAAGAAGAGCACCAGGAAAAATCTATAATGCCTTTTATGACCTAGTCTCAAAAGTCACACACAGTCACTTCTACCGTATTCTATTTCTTAGAAGTCCCTTGATCCAGCCCATTTTCGAGGCAAGATGAATAGGCCCCACCTCTTAAAGAGGGCAGTGTCAAATAATTTGTGGACATATTTTAAAACACCCACACTAAAGAATGTAGTCACCTCTTCTATATGCACTAGTCTGACATGGTACCAAATAAATACTTCAAAAACAAAATCCAAAAAAACCATCTCAAAACCTGGTAGAGTAGTTCCTCCTTATCCACAGAGGATACACTGCAGGACCTCCAGTGGATGCCTGAACCCAAAGATAGTACCAAACCCTACATATACTATGTTTTTTCTTATGCATAAATACCTATAATAAAGCTATGCATTAGACATAGTAAGAGATTAGTAATAACTAATAATAAACTGGAACAATATAACATACTCTAATAAAAGTTATGTGAACGTAGTCTCTCTCAAAATATCTTATTGAATTCCACTCACCCTTCTTCTGGTGATGATATCAGATGATAAAATGCCTACATGATGAAATGAAGTGAGGTGAATGACTTAGGCACTGTGATGTAGTGTTAGGCCACTACTGACCTTCTGAAAATATGTCAGAAGAAGAATCATCTGCTTCCACAGCACAGCTGACTACAAGTAACTGAAACTGTGGAAAGAGAAACCAGGGATGAGGGGAGACTACTGTACAACTATTGACCTAGATCCTTAGTGACAATACAGAAGACAGTAACATATTAGAAACTTCTGGTGATCCAAGACAAAGAGAAACTAAAAGAATTGCAATCACTAAACCAGCCCTATGAAAAATATTGAAAGGAGTCCTCTAAGCAAAGAGAGGGCCCAAAAGTAACATAGACCAGAAAGGAACATAGACAATATACAGTAACAGTGACCTTACAGGCAATAAAATGGCACTAAATTCATATCTTTCAATAGTTACCCTGAATGTAAATGGGCTAAATGCCCCAATCAAAAGACATAGGGTATCAGATTGGATAAAAAAGCAAGACCCATCGAGATGCTGTCTGCAAGAGACTCACTTTAGACCCATAGACACCTCCAGATTGAAAGTGAGGGGGTGGAAAATCATTTACCATGCTAATGGACACCAAAAGAAAGCTGGAGTGGCAATCCTTATATCAGACGAATTAGATTTTAAACGAAAGACCATAATAAGAGATGAGGAAGGACCTATATCATGCTTAAAGGGTCTATCCAACAAGAAGATCTAACAGTTGTAAATATTTATGCCCCAACATGGGAGCAGCCAATTATATAAGCCAATTAGTAACAAAATCAAAGAAACACATCGACAATAATACAGTAATAGAGGGGACTTTAACACCCCCCTCACTGAAATGGACAGATCATCTAAGCAAAAGATCAACAAGAAAAAAAAGGCTTTGAATGACCACACTGGGCCAGATGGACTTCACAGATATATTCAGAACATCCCATCCTAAAGCAACAGAATAAACATTCTTCTCTAGTGCCCATGGAACATTCTCCAGAATAGATCACATCCTGTGTCACAAATCAGGTCTCAACTGGTACCAAAAGATTGGGGTCATTCCCTGCATATCTTTGGACCACAATGCTTTGAAACTAGAACTCAATCACAAGAGGAAAGGTGGAAAGAACTCAAATACATGGAGGCTAAAGAGCATCCTACTAAAGAATGAATGGGTCAACCAGGAAATTAAAGAAGAATTAAAAAAATTCATGGAGACAAATGAAAATGAAAACACAACTGTTCAAAAATCTTTGGGATGCAGCAAAAGCAGTCCAAAGAGGAAAGTATATAGCAATACAAGTCTTCCTCAAGAAACAAGAAAGTTCTCAAATATACAACCTAACCCTCCACCTAAAGGAGCTGGAGAAAGAACAGCAAATAAAGCCTAAACCCAGCAGGAGAAGAGAAATATTAAAGATCAGAGCAGAAATCAATGAAATAGAAACCAAAAGAACAGTAGAACAGATCAACGAAACTAGGAGCTGGGTCTTTGAAAGGATTAACAAGATTGATAAACCCCTGGCCAGACTTATCAAAAAGAAAAATGACCCAAATCAACAAAATCATGAATGAAAGAGGAGAGATCACAACCAACACCAAAGAAATACAAACAATTATAAGAACATTTATGAGCAACTCTATGCCAACAAATTAGACAATCTGGAAGAAATGGATGCATTCCTAGAGATGTATCAACTACCAAAACTGAACCAGGAAGAAATAGAAAACCTGAACAGACCTATAACCACGAAGGAATTTGAAGCAGTAATCAAAAATCTCCCAACAGACAAGAGCCCAGGGCCAGATGGCTTCCCAGGGGAATTCTACCAAACATTTAAAGAAGAATTAATACCCATTCTCCTGAAACTGTTCCAAAAAAATAGAAATGGAAGGAAAACTTCCAAACTCATTTTATGAGGTCAGCATTACCTTGATTCCAAAACCAAAGACCCCACCAAGAAGAAGAATTAGAGACCAATATCCCTGATGAATATGCATGCAAAAATTCTCATCAAAATACTAGCCAGTAGGATCCAACAGTACATTAAAAGGATTATTCACCACGACCAAGTGGGATTTATTCCTGGGCTGCAAGGTTGGTTCAACATCCGCAAATCAATCAATGTGATACAATACATTAACAAAAGAAAGAACAAGAACCATATGATCCTCTCAATAGATGCAGAAAAAGCATTTGACAAAGTACAGCATCCTTTCTTGATCAAAACTCTTCAGAGTATAGGGATAGAGGGTACATACCTCAATATCATAAAAGCCATCTATGAAAAACCCACAGCAAATATCATTCTCAATGGGGAAAAACTGAGAGCTTTTCCACAGGAACACGGCAGGGATGTCCACTATCACCACTGCTATTCAACATAGTACTAGACGTCCTAGCCTCAGCAATCAGACGACAAAAAGAAATCAAAGGCATCCAAACAGCAAAGAAGAAATCAAACTCTCACTCTTTGCAGATGTTATGATACTTCATGTGGAAAACCCAAAAGACTCCACCCCAAAATTGCTAGAACTCACACAGGAATTCAGTAAAGTGGCAGGATATAAAATCAATGCACAGAAATCAGTGGCATTCCTATACACCAACAACAAGACAGAAGAAAGAAAAATGAAGGAGTCGATCCCATTTACAACTGCACCCAAAACCATAAGATACCTAGGAATAAATCTAACCAATGAGACAAAGAATCTGTACTCAGAAAACTATAAAATACTCATGAAAGAAATTGAGGAGGGCACAAAGAAATGGAAAAACCTTCCATGCTCATGGATTGGAAGAACAAATACTGTGAAAATGTCTATGCTACCTAGAGAAATCTACACATTCAATGCAATCCCTATCAAAATATCATCCACTTTTTTCACAGAAATGGAACAAATAAGCCTAAAACTTGTATGGAACCAGAAAAGACCTCACGAATAGCCAGAGGAATGTTAAAAAAGAAAGCCAAAGCTGGAGGCATCACAATTCCGGACTTCAAGCTCTATTACAAAGCTGTAATCATCAAGACAGTATGGTACTGGCACAAAATAGACACATAGATCAATGGAACAGAATAGAAAACCCAGAAATGGACCCTCAACTTTATGGTCAACTAATTTTCAACAAAGCAGGAAGAATGTCCAATGGAAAAAAGACAGTCTCTTCAACAAATGGTATTGGGAAAATTGGACAGCCACATGCAGAAGAATGAAACTGGACCATTTCCTTACACCATACACAAAAATAGACTCAAAATGGATGAAAGACCTAAATGTGAGACAGGAATCCATCAAAATCCTTGAGGAGAACATAGGCAGCAACCTCTTTGACCTTGGCCGCAGCAACTTCTTCCTAGACACATCACCAAAGTCAAGGGAAGCAAGGGCAAAAATGAACTATTGGGATTTCATCAAGATAAAAAGCTTTTGCACAAAAAAGGAAACAGTCGACAAAACCAAAAGACAACCAACAGAATGGGAGAAGATATTTGCAAATGACATATCAGATAAAGGGCTCATATCCAACATCTATAAAGAACTTATCATACTCCATACCCAAAGAACAAAGAATCCAATCAAGAAATGGCCAAAGACATGAACAGACATTTCTGCAAAGAAGACATCCAAATGGCCAACAGACACATGAAAAAGTGCTCAACATCACTCAGCATCAGGGAAATACAAATCAAAACCACAATGAGATACCATCTCACACCAGTCAGAATGGCTAAAATTAACAAGTCAGGAAATGACGGATGTTGGTAAGGATGTGGAGAAAAGGGAACCCTCTTACTCTGTTAGTGGGAATGCAAGCTGGTACAGCCACTCTGGAAAACATGGACATTCCTCAAAAAGTTGAAAATAAAGCTACCCTACAACCCATCAATTGCACTACTGGGTATTTACCCCAAAGATACAAATGTAGTAATCTGAAGGGGCACCTGCACCCCAATGTTTATAGCAGCTATGTCCACAATAGCCAAACTGTGGAAAGAGGCAAGATGTCCATCGACAGATGAATGGATAAAGAAGATGTGGTATATATATATATAATGGAATATTATGTAGCCATCAAAAAAAAATGAAATCTTGCCATTTGCAATGACATGGATGGAACTAGAGGGTATTATGCTAAGTAAAATAAGTCAATCAGAGAAAGACAAGTATTATATGATCTCACTAATATGAGGAATTTGAGAAACAAGACAGAGGATCATAGGGGAAGAGAGGGGAAAATGAAACAAGACAAAACGAGAGGGGGAGACAAACCATAAGAGACTCTTAATCTCAGGAAACAAACTGAGGGTTGTTGGAGGGGAGGGGTGTGGGAGGGATGGGGTGGCTGGGTGATAGACATTGGGGAGGGTATGTACTATGGTGAGGGATGTGAATTGTGTAAGACTGATGAATGACAGACCTGTACCCCTGAAAAAATTAATATATTATAGGTTAATAATAATTAAAAAAAGAAACTTCCAGTAATATATGTTTTTAAAATGCATGTTTAATCCTGTTAGAACATAAGTTAAATAAATCTGAATTTATATTATGAATTTTTGTCTTGAAAAACTACTGTAAAATGAGAAAACTATGGGAATCTATATTTTATAGTAAATCTTTTAAAATTTTGGAGGATGGGAGGTTTGTGAAAATGACCCTGACATAAAGTAACTATCAAGGCTCTAGAGTTAAAAACTGAGTTGCTTTGGCTGTCTGCTCCTTCTTTTTAGTTCTAAGACCCTACACTAAAGACTAGAAGACTTGTTTATGATTGTCATAATCAATGTTAGCATAGTATTGGTTTTAATACCTAAGAGCTTATCATCATAAAATGAAGCTCCCTATGGTATTTTAAAGATCTTCTCATGCTGTGTAGTGCTTTTAGGTCCAGTATTGCCAATAAATGGCTCAATAGCTCTCAGAGAAATGAGCATTCTAACTCTCTACGTATGGAAATATCTAAATTTACAGCCAGCTTGATAACTAAATAGAAGTATTGTCTCATGGTGATAAAAACAACATTGTTTTGTAGAGTGAAAATTACAAGGAAACAGATCTCAGAGACATGTTCTTAAAATATCTTCCTGAAAAGATGTCCATGGGTCAGCATTGTTCCTCACAACACTTTCCAGGCATGTGAAAACTAATTCATGAGTGTGTATTTATGGGACACTGAGCATAACATCAGGAAATAATCCTGCAAGTAATTATCACATATAAAAGACCTCCTGCTGCAGAAATGTCAGTTATGCCAAGGAAAATTACTCATACTATCCTGCGCCTCCTTTTTAAGGAATGCTCATTCTACTTTATATATTGAAGGACTAGCATATTAAGATGCTAGAAATGCTTAAGGGTAAATGTTTCTCTTGATATCTACCAGTTAGTTTGATCTATGCAGGAACTCATATGTTTGGCTGTAGAGCGAGAACTCAGTTGGGGCTGTCAGAGCATCAGTTTTTTCCCTGGAAGCCTCTGCATAGCTGTCTGGGCTTCCTCATAGCATGAGGGCTGGCTTCCAAGAAGAATTAATCCAAGAGATAATGGTAGAAGATACAGATTTTAGAAGTTACAGTGTTGATTCACCTGCATTCTGTTAGTCAAAACATGTAGAAAGGGTTGACCCAGCATGGGGTAAGGAAATTAATTCCACTTTTTGATGTAGGAGTGGCAAGTTCCCTTTACAAACTAGCTTGTGATGGGTGTTAGAAGATAACATTTGTCTCCCTACATGTGTCATTTTCCTGCATAGTCCAGCCCTCTGAATAAATGCACTTACAAAATGTTTGTATAAGGGAACAGTCCATCATAAAAAAGCACACAGATCTCTCCGCACCACCTCCTTCCCTCCCTCCTTTCCTTTCTTTCTTTTTCTCTCTCCTTTCCTCCTTCCATCTCTCTTTTCTCTCCCTCCCTCCATCTCTCTCTTCTCTCTCTCTCCTCTCTCTTTCCCTCTCTCTCTCCCCCTCCCTGGGGGAATAAAGGTAAAGGCTTTTCCTTCCCTTCCTTGAGAAGATTTGCTTATATTCCAGAATAAAGATAAGTGCTCTCTATCACTTCTCTCTTGTATCTGGAAAGAAGGATGGGCAACCCTATATAAAATCAGAGTTTCCTAATTTGAAGATTTCGCTCCTTTAATGCACCCATCCACATTTGCAGGTATTATCAGGCCCTTGCCTCAGGATATTGTAGGATTGGGACTTGGGGAACAAAGCAAGATGTTTCTCTGGCTGCTGCATTTGCTGTGGGAAATGAATGGTCTTGGTCTTTGTGCTCTCATGTTTTCTGAAAATAGTGTAAAACTTAGATCCTTCAAAGTTTCAGATTATAAACAGGAGATATTTTTATGACCACATTTGGAAATACAATCCACTATATTCAATGAGGAAAAAGAGCACCAGCCCCAGGCAATAGGATATATAGGGCCATTTTGACTAAGTAGGTAAATCATTCCAAATGGGAACCAACAGGTAAAGAAAATGTCTAAGGAATAGATTAATTTTGGAAAGAGAAGATACTAGGAAGTATTTTTAGACTCCCACATGTTTTCATAGAGGATAAAACTGGATTATTCCTTGGGATCTCTAATATTAGGTAGAGGAGGTTACATTTTGAGGAAATGCTATAGGTTAAGTATCTCCAGCACACTGTAGAAGCTGTTTGAACAACAGTTTCTAACAAAGTACAGCAAAGTTACATTCACAGATGCAGCTGGTAAATTTTGTTTAAATACTAAATTTGTTTCAAAAAGAGTTAGAGGTTTGGGTTTATAATCAAAGATCTACCATTGTCAGTTTACTCCTTCATTAATTCTTATGGTCATGGCTTCACTAAACATCAAATCTAGTTTTTCTTTGCCTAGTTTTTCCTCTATACCTTTATTATGACACTAGCTACAAAAAAAAATTATTAGAATTGTGTTTGTCCTCTTCATTAGGTTGTGACCCTCTGGAATTCAGAATAATGTCTTCGTTATTTCTGTGGCCCTCAAATTATTTAACACAGTGTTTTAAACAGATAGCCACTTAATATTTAGTAGAACCAACTTAATACCTTAAATGGCCACACCATTCAAGAGCTACAATTGCTGATTTTTATTAACAATGTTAACTGCCTACATTCTATTCTTCAATTAATAGCAAATATAAGTTTTTTCATGGTGTACTGTTCTGCAAAATGACATTGTTGGCCCAGATTTAAAGCCTGTCATCTATTGGTTATTTGTATTAATGCAGTCAATTATTTAAATGACTTAATACTGGTGTAAAGCCATGTGAAAAGAAGAAACAAAACTGCAAATTAAACTAGGTCTAGATCTGCCTTCCTCCAGTTCCCAAAACTGCCACAGCACCACTTGTTTTACCAAATGATTTTACCGTATTTGTCTATCTTCTCTCCAACTGCATCAACTGTGCCATCTGGATGCAGACGGACAAACCCTCCAGTGAGCCTGTTGTAGAATTGAAGAGTATTTCCTTTCATAAATTTCCATCTTTCTGCAGCCCACTAAATATAAAAACAAAGCAAAACCAAAAGCAATAACATAAGACAAAGAAATTACTAAGAAACACTGCTTACTAAACATTATAAATTGTCTTTGTTTTAAAGTATCAAATAGTTATTTGGACACTATTTGTACCAAATAATTTAGGACCAAAAGTAAAATCTTACTGTTTCTTTTCTATTAAGTTCTAGCTTCTGCCCTGAGGGTATAAAGGAAGGAGAAAATCATTAATTTCAGCAGAGTCATACTTTCCTCAATCATCATAAAAGAGCATTTTCCAATATATGACACTCACTAGCAAAGATGATACTGTTATCCGTGGCATACAGTTCTCTGGAGATCTTACCATCATCTTCCCCTTGATCCAGCCATCTGTGGAAAGAAAAGTGTATCAAGAATATTGTGGCTTTATATTTACACTAACCACTGGCAATTATGGAGCCAAGTCAGAAATAATGGATAACAGGAACTAGAAAAAGTCATAGGTATCTTGTTGGTAAGAGCAGAGCAGAAAATGGAAAAGGAAATGTTTGAAATGACTATGAGGTAGGTAGGAGGTACAAGGGAGGTAGGAGAAGCTGCTATCAGGTTCAGGGTGAAACATGACTTTCTCTAATCTACAGGTGAATTAGTCAGTTAGCCCGCCCAGGTCATATATCTTACATCCACTGGACCCGTTACATTATCCTGTTTTTTTAGCCACTAAATACAATTCAAACTATAGTCAATTATTTCATAAATGGCTATTATTCGTTCCATGGGGAAAGAGACAGGCAAGTAATGAAAGAAAGAGCAAATCTATCACCATTATTGGAAGAATAACCCAAAACTCAATGCCTAGTGACAATGGGTCAGCAATGTCTTCATCATATAAAAAGCCACATGCAACTTTTATTTTATATATTTATTATATTTTAACTTAATTTGGGACCTAGTCCAAAGGGAATCAGTTTTCTAGCCAGAGACTTTCATTCTTCTTACTGATATATAAAATCATATTTTTTTTAAATCTACCTTAATTTACCAAGAAAGATTCAAACTTATATCATCAGGAATGATGATAAACATAATGTATATCTTGCTAAATAGAAGCAGAAGCCCCTAAAGTTAATCTTCAAAAGTTACCCAACAAAGCATCAGTAACTAGGAATAATTGAATGAGTTATCCATTTCTCCAAAATACAATAACTTGGAACTAATATGAAATGAATTTTTTCAATGTAAAAGCACACCTACAAACCTGTGACAGAAGAAGGTATATTCATGATTTGTTATGGGATCCTTGATTATAACATCATCAAGAAACCAGCCATTTCCTAAATACAAATTAAAGAAAGAATAGTATGGTGTGAATATGTATGGTCCAGGTATTACTTGAAGTTTTGAAAAGAGGTCCTAGCTTCCAAATATACATAAAAGCTTTGTGCACCATAAAGGTTTAACACTTCAAATAAAGCAAAACATGAGAAGTAAGCTATAAGAAGCACTTAAAAATATTTCTTACACATGTATCAAAAGCACAACATATTTTAAGACTTCGTGTTTTATGATATCTACTTCAATATGATTTTCCAAGCACTCGAAAACAGAACAATTCTGCAATTTCTCTTGATTTCATAAACTGCATTTATATTCCTGGATCTAACATCTTCCAAAAAATATATACCTAATGAGTTAGCAATACTCCTATTTCCAAAACATACACATAAAGTTAATTAAAGTTCAAATTTGAAGCAAGTACATATTTTGACAAGCTAAAAAATGAACATTTAGAAACTGTTGAAGCACACAGACTGAGCTATGAAGATAGTAATCTTCTTTTAAATATTTGATTTTATATTAATTTTCAAACTGAAGTTGGTTAAATATAATTTTATTTATAGGTACAATGGAATATTTTAACCAGACATAGTAGTTTCATCTATACAAAGAGCCAGCACAAAATCTATACTTCTCTAATTAAAAATCCTTGAGTTTGTGAGTTAATACTTACCAGCTCTAGGATGAAACTCTTTAACAAAGCATATAAGGGCCTTCACTGCCTGGCCTCTGCTTACTTTTTTTTTTTTTTAAGATTTTTATTTATTTGAGATAGAGAGTGAGAGAAAGAGCATGAGTGGGGGGCAGAGGGAGAGGGAGAAGCAGGTTCCCCACCAACCAAGGAGCCTGATGCAGGGCTCAATCCCAGGACTCTGGGATCATGACCTGAGCAGAAGGCAAACGCTTAACCAACTGAGCCACCCAGGTGCTCCATTCTGCTTACTTTTTAATTTCATCCCTTATTACACACTCCCATTATGGAACCATGCCAAACTCTTCCTACTTCCCTAGATCAGTGATCCTCCAAGAGAGTTTATAAAAACACAGATTGCTGGGCACCACACAGAGTTTCTGATGTAGTAGGCCTGGGATAAGCAACCTAAGGTGACTAACTGTCCCAGATTGCCCTGGAGAAAAGAATTTCCCAGGATGCAGGATTTTCAGTGCTAAAACCAGGACAGCCCCAGGCAAACCAGAATGATAGGTCATTCTATAAAAGAAACCAAGAATGAAATTTTTAATGAGATCCCAGACAATGATGATGATCCAGGAACCACACTTAGAAATCCAGGAACCACCTTTGAAAACCACTGCCATAGATAATTAATATTCATAATTTACATATGCTCTTCCTTTACACATGTCATTTCCTATGCTTAAAATGTCATCACCAAAATGCTTTATTTCATTTTTAAATTTTACCAAAAAATAAAGAGAATTTCTTGACTCCTTCAAGGAAAATTAAAATGTTACCAGAATTCTGAAATGGGTTTTAAGAGCTACTGAGAAGTCTGTAAAGAAAACTCTTAGAGATGATAAGGAATTGATTTTATTTATTTTTTTTAAGATTTATTTATCCATTTCAGAGAGAGAGAGGGCATGAGTGGCAGGGGCAGAGGGAGAGGGAGAGAGAATCTTAAGCTAACTCCTCGCTGAGTGCAGAGCCCAAGGCAGGGCTTGATAACCACAACCATGAGATCAGGACCTGAGCTGAAACCAAGAGTTGGATGCTCAACCAACTGAGCCACCCAGGCGCCCCAAGGAATTTATTTTAAAAATGCTTTATAAGTTAATAGATTTCATTAGTAATTAGTTTAAAAGTACCTATATAAAACCATATCTACAAGAACAGTCAAGTGGAGCCAAGATCAGCCAAAAGACAATATAAACATGAAATAGGTATCACTGTAATTCACTGAAATTTAGGGGTTGTTTTCTACACACCATAAACTAACCTTGTGGGTTAACTAAAATTTTACAAAATTTGGTAAGGAAAAAGTTTAAATTGTAAATATTATATTTCTTTGTATAATACTAAAGATTTACCTTTTGGCCATTTTTTCCAAGTTCTTTATAGATTAGTGATTTTTTTTAATGTATCCTAGACATTTGGATATAATATTATGAGACTCTGAGTCCCATTTAATCTTTTTAGCAAGCAGTGCCCCCTGTTGATGTGAAGCATAAGCTGTGTGTGTGTGTACACATTCAACTTCTAACACCCCCCAGGCAGAAATGGGGCATTTACTCACTGCAGACAACTAGATAGAAGTTCACCTCCTCCTTCTGCCCACGATACCTTCCCACAAAAATAAGTAAGGCATTTACAGTGCCTTACTGCCTCTGAGGTGAGTAATATCCCTGGTGTGACCCTCTGCTTCCATAGGGAGGGGAAGGATGGATGGCCCTGAGTCACATCCTTCTGTGGGGTAAGGACAGAAGCTGCTGTGGGGTAAGGACAGAAGCTCATCTACATAAGTGGGCCCTACAGAAAGGAAGGGGGAGTCTGAAGAGTACCAACTAGTCCCAATTCCACCACCTCACTCTGCCTTGTTGGTGTTGGATAGGAGTAGAAACTCAGGTCACTGGGCTTCACTGACGACGAGGGCACAGGGGAAGTAGAATGTCAACTATTCCATATTGTCCTACCTCTTCACACCTCACGATGCTAGGTAGGGGTGGATCCTCAGCCCCCACCAGAACTCACTGACACCAGAGATGGGAGATAGTGGAGTGCTAACTAGCCCCAGCTTGCACTGCTTGCTCCTATTTGCAAATGACATGACTGTCTATGGATAAAACTCCAAACAATCTACTACTACTACTACTACTACTACTAATAATAATAATAATAATAATAATGATAATAATAAATCCCAGAACTAAAAATTGAGTTGAATAAGGTCTTGGATACAAGACAAATCACCACACAAAATAAATCACATTTCTAGACACTAACAATGAACATGTGGAAATTGAAATTTAGACCACAATACCACTTAAAATCACTCTAGAAATTATTTAGATACAAACTTCACAAAACATGTCCAGAATCCATATGCTGAAAATTTTAAAATTCTGAGGAAAGAAATCAAAAAATACTTAAACAAATGAAGAGACATACCCATACTACATTCATGGATTGGAGTCCAACATAGTAAATGCATCAATTCTCACCAAATTAATCTCTAGGTTTGATGTAGTTCCCATCAAAATCCCAGCAAGTTTTATTATAGATATGGATAAGCTTTTCTAAAATTTATATAGAAAAGGACAAGCCTTAAAATAGCAAAAACAATATTTAAAAATATTAAAAAAGGAGGAATCAGTGTACCTGATATTAAGGCCTAGTAAATAGCTCTCAAGATAGTATGGTATTGGCAGGAGAGACACATAGATCAATGGAACAGAGAATCCAGAAATAATACCACATCAATATGCCCAACTGCTTTGTGACAAAAGTATAAAAACAATTCAGTGGAGGCAGGATAGGCTTTTCAATAATTGGTGTTGGAGTAATTAGACATTCATAGGTAAAAATAAATTAACTTCAACCTACATCTCACACTTTAGATAAAATCTCAAATCATAGAATTAAATGTGAAATGTAAAACTATTAAACTTCTAGAAAAAATAAGAAAAAAATCTGTGATCTAGGATTAGGCAGAGTTCTTCAACTTCACCCCAAAACTACAATCCATAAAAAAAGAAAAATGAATAAACTGGATCTCATCAAGACTAAAAATTTGTTCCACAAATGACCTCAGTAAGAGGATGGAATGACAAGCTACAAACTAAGAGAAAATATTTGCAAACCATGTATCCAACAAAGGACTAGTATCTACAATATATAAGAAAACTCTTAAATTTTAATACTAAAAAAAATCCATTACAGAAGAGGCAAAGAACACATAGAGACAATTTTGCCAAAGAGGACATAAACACATAAAAATATGTTCAACATCATTATTTTTATAAAAATTAAAATTAAAATAAAAATGGTAAGTCACTACACACCCATCAGAATGGGGGGAAAAAAGGCAGCAAAACACCAAATACAGACAAGGATGCTGAGAAAATGGATCACACATATATTGCTGGTGTGAATATAGAATGGTATTGACACTGTGGAAAAGCTTGGCAATTCCTTACAAAACTAAACATACAATTCCATATTACCCAACCAATTGCATTCTTGGGTACTGATCACAGAAAATTGAAAACTTATGTTCACATAAAAATCTGTACACATATGTACATAGCAGTTTTATTCATCATGGCCCCAAACTGGAAACAATCCAGATGTTCTTCAGTGGGTGAATGAGGGAAATCCATTACGTGGAATACTGCTCAGGAATAAAAAGAAACAAACTGCTGACACATACAACTTGAATGAATCACTAGGAAATACAGAATAAAAAAGCCAATCCCAACTGAGTGTATAATGTATGATTTCATTGATATAACAGTATTGAAATGAGTATTGAAATGAGAACTTATAGGTATGTAGTACAGATTAGTGGTTGCTAGGGTTTAAGAATTGGGAATTTGAGGAAGAAATAGAGGAAGAGAAGTAGATGTGGCTATAAAAAGGAGACATGACAGATCATTGTAGCAATGGTACTCTTCTCTGTCCTGACTGTGTAAATATCAATATCCTGATAATGCAAGATGTTACCATTGGGGGGAACTGGGTAAAGGATATAGAGAATCTCTGTGTTATTTTGTATAACTGCATGCCAATCTATAATAACCTGAAAATAAAAAGTTTAACCACAATGATATATCACCTTACACCAGTTAGAATGGCTAAAATCAAAATGACAAGAAATAACAAATGTTGGTGAGGATATGGAGAAAAAGGAATCCTTGTGCACTGTTGGTAGGGATGTAAATTTGTGCAGCCACTGTGGAAAATAGTATGGAGGTTCCTCAAAAAATTAAAAATAGAAATACCATATGATCCAGTAATTCCACTTTGGGGTATTTACCCAGAGAAAATGAAAACACTAATTCTAAAAGATATATGCACCCCTATGTTTACTGCAGCATTATTTACAATACCCAAGATATAGAAGCAACCTAAGTACACATCAACAGACAAATGGATAAGGAAGATGTGGTATGGTATGTGTAAACACACACACACAAAGATGAATATTACACAGCCATAAAAAGGATGAGATTGTGCCATTTGAGACAACATGGATAGACCTAGAGGGTATTATGCTAAGTGAAATAAGTGAGACTAAGAAAAACAAATACGATTCCACTCATAAGTGGAATAAAAAAAAAAATGAGTAAACAAACAAAAAGCAGAATCAGACTTACACATACAGAGAACAAATTGGTGGTTGCCAGAGGGAGGGGAGCAGGGGGTTGGGCAAAATAGGTGAAGAGAAGAGAGAGGTACAGGTTTCCAGTTATGGAATGAATACATCACAGGAATAAAGGGCACAGCATAAGGAATACAGTCAATGATATTTGAAAATGATGTAATGGGACAGATGGTAGCTACACTTCTGGTGAACATAGCATAATGTATAAACTTGTCAAATCACTATGTTGTACACCTAAAATTAATGTAACATTTTGTGTCAACTATACTCAAAAAAAAGTTTAATTAAAAATATAGCTTATAATTAAATTTTTTAATTTTTAGTTATGAACCATAAAAACTTATTTTGGGCCATTTTGAATTGCTTTTTTAGTATCCCCAGATCATTTTTCTATTAAATACACTTAAAATCTAGTTCAGGCCTTATTCTGTCACTTATTTATCTGTCTGCCTATTATCGTGACATTCACTAAACTATATTTTAAAATTGTCATCTTTAATGCATTTTCATATGAGTCTTCCTTGTTAATCTTTTCCAAAATGCTAGTCTATTATATCCTTTTAAGTTTTCCAGATTAAAAACATTATAATTTTAACAGATTTATTGAGAAGTAATTTACATACATAAAGTTCACCTGTTTAAATGGGCTCAGTGGTTTGTAATATATCTATATTTGTGCAACCATCATCATAACCCCAAATCAGTACAATTTCATCATCCCCAAAGGAAACTTCATACTTATTCACTGTGACTGCCACCCATCACCCCCTCCTCTCCCAGACTTAGGCAACCACTAATCTACTTTCTCATTTTGATAGATTTGCCTATTGTGCAGATTTCACACAAATGGAATCATATAATATGTGGTATTGTGTGCCTAGCTTAATCAGTGACGGGGAGAAAAAGGAAGTCAGCTATCTGTCTCAGGACTTACTTTAGGTCAATTGTCCTACCCTGCATTTCAGATTTTATCTACTCTGAGCCTATGATAACTCTTGATCAAATTAGTAGGTATATCTGTATTATTATCTCCCTCTTTCCCCAACCCTTTTATTTCCTCACTTGTGATGCTCCACTTGATTTTGGAGTAAACAGTAGTCTTTCTGTAAGTAACCATTGCAGCAGATTCTCTCCATTGTAGTCTGAGATCTTATGTAAAATAAATCTCACTGCAGATTGTTTTTGCCTAACCAAAAGGACAGACCTGGTGCACTTTGGTTCATCAAAATTCTGAAGTCCTTTTACTGCCAGTACACCACAGACACAGACAGTTAAGACCTGAAGTAAATATGTGGAAACACAAAACCTTCACCTCTCACCAAAAAAAAAACACCCAAAACAAACAAACAAAACAAAAACACCCCAAGCACAATGCTGTTGGAGTACCACCACCAAAAAATGGATTACACAGCTAGCTGAGATCATTGGTAAATAATTTGTTAAGGAATAAATAGGTTCACTTAATCTGAAACAGGCACAGGACTTGTAATTCAAACTTTCTTGCCTAGAACTTCCTATTTCAGTATGGCTTTCAGAAAAGGCCAGTCTAATAAGTCAGCTGTGCATGTGCTTTTTATTGTTGATGCTAATTATTACATATATTATAAATATATATATAAATATATTTTTGTTGCCACTCTGAGTAAGATCTTTTATATCTTATATTTTCTATATAAGAAAACCAGATTCAAGTTATTGTATATTGATATAAATTTCTAGTCACTCTATAAATTCTATTTCTTTTATTTTTTTAATTTATGCTCTTTGCATTTTAATAGACATTTCTGTCACCTGTAAGCAATAATTCTGTCTTCTTTCCAAAATTATAATTGTGTTAGGAAATATATTATAATGCTTTCCAAAGAATAACTATACTCATAATGAGGAAATCCTTATTGTATTTTAAACTTTAATGAATTTCATTGTTTATTAAGTGGTTGTTTTGAGTTACATTATTTTAAAATATTTTTTCTGTTCCAAATGTTCAAAGAACTTTTAATAATAGTATTATTGGACTTTTAACAATTTTTCTACTTTAACCTTTGAGGTGATGTATTTTATTAACAGATTTTTTAATACTGAACTACCCTTCAATTTCTTGGCATGAACCCTACTTAGTTGTTATGTATTATTCCTTTATTATACTTCTTGATTCATTTTGTACACATTTAACTTAGGATATATGCACATGCATTTATCAGTAAGGCTGATCTACAACTGTTCTTCTGGACAATACAAACACTATGGGACACAGGACGTTGTGCAACTGTGAAAATCCTCAGGATGGTCAATTTTATTAGAATATTTGGAGGAAAGGGAAATGAGAAATTTAACCGTCAAATTAAAATATTGTCTTCATCTGACTGGGCTGCTATAACAAAATACCACAAACTGGCTAGCTTATAAACAACAGAAATTCATTTCTCAGTTCTGGAGACTGGGTAGTCCAAGATCAAGGCACCAGCATAGCCACCTGGTGAGAACTCTCTTCCTGGTTTATAGCCCACACCTTCTCACTGTATCCTCACAAGGTGAAAGGCACTAGGGTTCTCTCTCTGGAACCACTTTTTAAGAGCATTCCTCAAGGCTCCACCTCCCACAGGCCCCAACTACTAACAATATTGCATAGGGCCTTAAGATTTCGACCTACTGATTTAGGGGGGCCACAAACATTCAGACCATAGCAAATACTTTTAAACAAATGTGGAAAAATTATCAAATAAAAATAGTAGCTTGCATTTTCATTATAAAACATGAATATGTAAATAAAAAGATAACTCCTTTAGAATAGGTCCTTTGAGGCCTGTAGGCATTCTTATTCATACTGGGAATATAATAGAGAACAATGTAAGAAGCACTAAATCATAGTTCTATATTTTGTACATTTTCAAGTTTCAGTATCATTAAGTCTATTTAGAAGTTTCCAATTCCATAATCTGGAACATTTTATATAGCACTGAAAATGTCTGCTTCGTGGACACTTTAGAGAAAGTGCTGATAAATCCAAATAGAAACAGAGGTTTTGGAAAGAGATTAGCCTTCTAAAAATGTTTATTACTATTGATTACTGTCATTTTCTACTTTTTCTTTGAGAAATATTGAGTCAAATTTGCCTTCTTGGGTCATTCATAATTTCTTAGGCTAAATTTCTTCGGTCAATTTGTCTTAAATAATCATCCAGTTCATGCAGAGCTTTAAATTTATTTATCCAAAACTCCATATAATAGTCTCAAAACTTTTATCTGATAAGTATTTGTATTATATTCATTATACCTTATTTTGGCATTTATTTTCTTCTCGTTTTTATTGGACTTTTCAGTGTTGGTTTACTATGTGAGGGTTTGTACTTTTTTTCCTTAGGAATACATTCCTATAAGTGACATCAATTCTCTTTTTCTATTTTCAGTCTTTGATTTCTGTTTTTGCCTTCATTATTTTCTTTCCCTCATTTTCCCCAATTTTTCTTTATTTCTTACATTACTTGTTTTTCCCAACTTTACTGAGATATAATTGACATATAATATTGTGTAAATTTAAGGTATACAACTTACTGATTTGAAAAATGTATATATTGCTATATAAATACCAAAATAAGGTTGGTTAACATATCCTTCACATCACATAATTACATTTTTTGTTGTTGTTGTTATGGTGGGAACATTTAAAATCTAGTCTCAGGGGTGCCTGGGTGGTTCAGTTGTTAAGCGGCTGCCTTTGGCTCAGATCATGATCCCGGGGTCCTGGGATCGAACCCTGCGTCAGGCTCCCTGCTCAGTGGGAGGCCTGCTTCTCCCTCTCCCACTCCCCCTGCTTGTGTTCCCTCTCTCACTGTCTCTCTCTCTGTCAAATAAATAAAATCTTAAAATAAAATAATAAAATCTAGTCTCATAGAAAATTTCAATTATTAATATAGTATTATTAACTTGAGTTACCATGCTATACAGTAGATCCCCAGAATTTATTCCTCTTATAACTGGAAGCCTGTCCCCCTTCACCCAGCCCTCAGCGACCACCAATCTACTGTTTCTATGAGGTCAGTTTTATATTCCACATATAAGTTAGATCATACAGTATTTGTCTTTTTTTTTTTTTGCTCAGTATAATATCCTTAAAGTCATTCACATTGTCACAAATGGCAGAATTTTCTTTTTTAGAGAATAATATTCATTCTATATATAGACCACAATTCTTTACCTATTCATCTGCTGATGGAAACCTAGGTGGTTTCCACGTATTGGCTACTGTGAACAATGCTGCAATGAAGATGGGAGTGCATCTATATTTATGAGATAGTGAATTCATTTCCTTTGGACATATACACAGAAGTGGGATTGCTGGATCATATGGTAGTTCTATTTTCATTTTGTGAGGAAATTCTATACTTCTTTCCACTGTACCTGTACCAATTTACATTCTCACAACAGTGCATAAAGGTTCCCTATCCATCCCTTCCAGCATTTGTTATCTCTTGCCTTTTTGATGATAGCCATTCTAACAGGTGTAAGGTAATACTCAATGTGGTTTTGATTTGCATTTCCCTGATGATTACTGATCTTGAGCATCTTTTCATGTACCTGTTGGCCATCTGGTTGAATTATTTGGAAAAATGTCTTTTCAGATCATCTGCCCATTTTTTAACTGTATTGTATAGGATTTTTGTTTTTTGGTTTTTGTTTTGCTATTAAGTTGTACAAGTTCTTTATATATTTTGGATATTAACCACTTATCAGATATATGATTTACAAATATTTTTTCCACACTGTAGGTTACCTTTTCATTTTGTTGATAATTTCCTTTGTTGTGCAGCTTTTTTTTTTTTTTTTTTTTTTTATTTGAGACAGAGAATGAGAGACAGAGAGCATGAGAGGGAGGAGGGTCAGAGGGAGAAGCAGACTCCCTGCCGAGCAGGGAGCCCGATGTGGGACTCGATCCCGGGACTCCAGGATCATGACCTGAGCCGAAGGCAGTCGCTTAACCAACTGAGCCACCCAGGCGCCCTGTTGTGCAGCTTTTTAGTTTGATGTAATACTACTTGTTATTTTTGTTTTGGATGCCTTTGCTTTTAGTGCCAAATCCAAAAAATCTTTGCCAGAATGATGTTAAGAAGCTCACCACCTATGTTTTCTGCTAGAAGTTTTATAGTTTCAGGTCTTACATATTTAAGTCTTTAATCCATTTTGAGTTAATTTTTATGTGGGGTGTAACATAGTGGTGTAGTTTTGTTTTGTTTTTGCATGTGGCTGTCCGCTTTTTTTTTTTTTTTTAAAGATTTTATTTATTTTTTTTAACAGAGAGACAGACAGTGAGAGAGAGAACACAAGCAGGGGGAGTGGGAGAGGGAGAAGCAGGCTTCCCGCTGAGCAGGGAGCCCGATGTGGGACTCGACCCCAGGACTCTGGGATCATGACCTGAGCTGAAGGCAGACGCTTAACGACTGAGCCACCCAGGCGCCCGTGGCTGTCCGCTTTTACCAACACGATTTATTGAAGAGACTATCCTTTCCACATTGTATATTCTTGGCTCCTTTGTTGTAAATTAGTTGACCATATAAGTGTGGGTTTATTGCTGGGCTCTTTATTCTGCTTCATTTAAGTCAACACCGTAATGTTTTAATTACTATAGTTTTGAATTATAGTTTAAAATCAGGAAGTGTGATGCTCACTTGGTTCTTTGTTCTCCCTCAAGATTACTTTGGCTATTCAGGGTCTTTCATGGATCCATACAAATTTTAGGATTCTTTGTTCTATTTCCATAAAAAATGCCATTGGAATTTTCATAGAGATTGCACTGAATCTGTAGATTGTTTTGGATAGTATGAACATTTTAACAATATCAATTCTTCTAATCCATGAGCATAGACTATCTCCCCATTTATTTGTGTATTCTTCAATTTCTTTCATCAATGTCTTAACAATTTTCAGTGTACAGGTGTTTCACCTCTTTAGTTAAATTAATTCCTAGGTATTTTATTCTTTTTGATGCAAATGTAAATGGGATTGTTTTCTTAATTTCTCTTTCTCACACTTTCTTATTAGTATATAGAAATGCAACAGAATTTTGCATATGGATTTTATATCCTGCAACTTACTGAAATTGTTTATTAATTCTAACAATTTTTTGGTGGAGTCTGTAGGGCTTTCTATATATAGTATTATGTCATCTGCAAATAATGAGTTTTATTTCTTCCTTTCCAATTTGGATGCCTTTTATTTATTTTCTTGACTAACTGATCTGGCTAGGACTTCCAATACTTGAATAAAAGTGGTGAAAGTGGGCATTTTTTTAGGATATCTCTACTAATTTAATAAAGTATTAACTATTAACTGGTATATCTCCACATTAACTGAAAATACTTTCTAGGGGTGCCTGGGTGGCTCAGTTGTTCAGTGTCTGCCTTCGGCTCAGGTCGTGATCCCAGGGTCCTGGGATAGAGCCCCGCATCGGGCTCCCTGCTCAGCAGGAAGCCTGCTTCTCCCTCCCCTGCTCCCCCTGCTTGTGTTCCCTCTCTCGCTGTGTCTCTCTCTGTCAAATAAATAAATAAAATCTTTTTTAAAAAAAGAAAAAAGAAAATACTTTCTAATCTTAAGCATTATAGGCATACCTCATTTTATTGTGCTTCACTTTATTATGTTTCACAGATACTTTTTTTTACAAATTAGTTTGTAGGTCATTGTTGAGACCTACTGCTCAGAAAAAGAAAAGATTCCTTTCAAAATATTACTGCAATATATTACAGTAATGTACAATGTACAATACAATGTACCTGATTACCCAAGAGCCCTGATGGAGATGTACAATGAGATTAATGTTGTTTTCGTGCTGGCTAACACAACAACCATTCTTCAGGCCATGGTTCAAGGAGTAATTTCAACTTCTATGTGTTATTATTTTAAAAATACATGTCATAAGGCTATAGCTGCCATAGATAGTGATTCATCTGAAAATCTGGATAAAGTAAATTGGAAATCTGGAAAGGATTCACCATTCTGGATACCATTAAGAACATTTGCAATTCATGGGAAGAGGTCAAAATATCAACATTAAAGGAGTTTGGAAGAAGTTGATTACAATCCTCATGGATGACTTTGAGGGGTTTAAGACTTCAGTGGAGGAAGTAACTGCAGATGGGATGGAAACTCTAAGAGAACTAGAATTAAAAATGGAACCTGAAGATGTGACTGAGTCACTGCAATCTCATAACAAAACTTTTACAGATGAGGAGCTGCTGCTTCTGGATAAACAAAGCAAGTGGTTTCCTAAAATGGAATCTACTCCCGGTGAGGATACTTTGAAGACTGTTGAAATGACAATAAAGGATTGAAAATATTACATAAAATTAGTTGATTAAGTAGCAACAGGATTTGAAAGGATTGGCTTCAATTTTGAAAGAAGTTCTACTGTGGGAAAAACACTATCTCACAGCACTGTATCCTACAGAGAAATCAGTTGTGAAAGAGTCAATTGATGTGGTAAACTTCATTGTCTTATTTTTTTTAATTGCCATAGCTGCCCCAGCCTTCAGCAACCCCTACCCTGATAAGTCAGCAGCCATCAACATTGAGGTAAGACCCTCCACCAGCAAAAAGATTACAACTTACTGAAAGTTCAGATGATGCCTAGTTTCTTTTAGCAATAAAGTATTTTTTAATTAAGGAAATACATTTTTCAGATATAATGCTATCATGCACTTAAAAGACTACAGTTTGGTGTAAACATAATTTTTATAAGCACTGGGAAACCAAAAAATTCATTTGATTCACTTTACTATGATATTCACTTTATTGAAGTGGTCTAGAGATTGCAGTATCTCCAAAACATGCCTGTACTTCCTCCAAAAAAATCCACAGATATATTTTTAGATACTTTATTCAGCAACTTCCTCAAAAACATTGTATTGTCTACATTAAACAGAGATTATTACTTAGAAAAGCAAATCTACTACCACATACCCAAAACAATGTAATATGATTTCAAAATGCTTTGTGGTAAGTTAAGTCTCACATATAAAGAAGCACAGCAGTTTGTAAACATGCAATACACATATTTATACAGTGTATAGTCTTAACAGAAGGGGGAATTATATTCACAGAATGTAGGGTACTTAAACAAATATGTCTTTGTTTTTGTGCATTACCCCTCCAATATTTTTTCCTGTGTTTAAATTTCTCTCTGCTACAAAATGCTACCACATTTTTTAATTTATTTTTAATCAAATAATGTCCTTTTTTATCCTGTAGAGTCTCCCTCTGAGATGTTATCAAAAGGACTGAGAGTTAAGAGAAATTGAGACCATTTGATTACTAGTAAATTTTAACCACTAAGATCCTCACCCTCTGTTGCTAAAAGAAACAGTAATTTACTCAGTTACCCAACAAGTGTTGCCAAACTTCTCTGCAACATAAGTCCACTAGAATTTCTTCAGTAACTTTAATGTTCTTCACCTCTTAAAAACAAATAATCACTCTTTGAAGAGATTCTGAATAAGACTTTCTGAGAGAAAATTTGTAATAGCAATAGTGAAGTAGTTTGAAACTATTTCAGAAAGTATTCTTAGCATGTTATTACTTCTTGAATTATAAAATGGACATAAGTTAAAAATAACAGTATTTTTTTAAGTTAAAAAAACAACCGAACAATGACCTACAGCTTAACCACCTTTGGTCAGGGACTTGGTAGATACTGAAGTTCTATTTCCCTACAGAATTAGCACCACACTATATAAAGCCAAATATCCAGGGTGGCAGAAGAGAAGTGGACATATGGAGGAGACACTTTTCCACTCCTAAAACAAGGATTGTACATCGCATGTGGCAAAGATTCAATGAATGTTGGCTGACTGAACCCAAGAGAAGTAGCACAATGAGGTAAAGAAGTAAATGCTGGCTATGCCTACCCTTTTCCTTTTTATTTATTTATTTTATTTTATTATGTTATGTTAATCACCATACATTACATCATTACTTTTTGATGTAGTGTTCCATGATTCATTGTTTGCGTATAACACCCAGTGCTCCATTCAGTACATGCCCTCCTTAATACCCATCACCAGGCTAACCCATCCCCCCCCCCAGAACCCTCAGTTTGCTTCTCAGAGTCCATAGTCTCTCATGGTTCGTCTCCCCCTCCAATTTCCGCCCCCCTTCATTTTTCCCTTCCAGCTTACCCTTTTCCTTTTTAACCAGTGGTAAACACAACCTGCTTGCCCTGGCCATTTCCATCATCACCAACTCCTAAAAGTGTTCTTAGATAAATATCTGCTGATTTTAAAAATAAAGAGGTGGAGAGGAGTTGAAGGAGCCAAGATTATAAGAGGAATTTTTCGTTTCCTTCTTAAAATGTATGTAGGGAAAATGTAGAAATGGAAGAAAATAGATTAATTTTACAAAACAACATATTGAATAGGTATTTAAAATGAAATTTAAAAAGTTCTAATGACTATTGATAATTCACTGTCAAATGTACACTGCTTTGCCATTCTTTTTTTTTTTTAAAGATTTTATTTTTAAGTACTCTATACCCAATGTGGGGCTCAAACTCATAGCCCCAAGATCAAGAGTCACATGTTCTACCAACAGAGGCAGCCAGGTGCCCCCTGCTTTGCCATTCATAAACAACCTCACATAATCCTCACAATAACTATACGAAGTATTCATCTAATTTTACAGAATATGAATTGAAACTCAGAGAGGTTAAGTGATTTGCTCAAGATCAAAAAGTTGACAACTGACAGGGTCTGAATTCAAATTTGTGTTGCTGACTAAGATTCTAGTATTCTCTTCATTATGTCATAGCAATGTTGTCTCATTTACTTAGATTCTATTTAAATAAATTAGGAAAATCAGAATTTGGAGGAAAAAAGACAGGACTTTCAACTAGAATCAGAAATCAAAATGTCCCAAACTTTTAGGATTTAAAATCATCTTGGTAGCTCTTGGTAGCTCTTGGTAGACTAAGCACAGGCATTCCACCTTAGTCATCTTTGTATTTACTATAGAAAGTACCCAGTACAGCACTTTGTACATAGTAGATCCACCAAAAATATTTATGTGTTAGCTTGCGCACATTAACATATCCTATTAATGTTCTACTAGAGCATAGTCTAACAAACATGCCTGAGAGTCATCTGACTCCCTGCAGAAGCATAATGCTATTTAACACAGTCTTTACTATGGATTAAGGCCCAGACTATAAAATTAGCCATCAACTGATAGAAAATAAACTGCAAAAGATTCAAGTCTGCTCAAAATATAAACAAATTACATCCAAGAGAGAAGACAACATCACAGGTATTTTTACTATCTTAGGACACTAGCCATATTTTTAATTTAATTTATCAATCTCATTCATCATTCTTTTTGTTTTCACTGATTATAAGAATATATTTTTCAGTTTTATGTAACTTCCTTTGAACCACTTTTCTCCCCTGCTAATTTTCTCATTAATTATTTAAACACATTTGTAGTATATATTGGTAAGAAAACTTTAACACTTTGACAATAATGCAATGATACTTTTTAGTGAAAGAGTTTATCCTCTTGTTCGATGCTTCTTAGTTTTTTATCTTTTTTATGGTATGCACACTTTAGTACTCTTACCTTTTGTTGAAGAATTTTGCTTATCTTATGTTTGTTTTACACAGTAGCCGAAAATGAACTTATTGGGAAGATGTAGGTTATCTCACTGAACTGATGGGAAAATTGAGAGAGAAGCATAAACAAAATAGCAGCATAAAACACAGCTGAGAACTTGCTGCCAAGACAGTCTCCTTAACATGCCCCTGTTGGCACTACCGCTAGCACTTCATGGGACAGGGAATGTCACTGCCAGCAGACACTGCTGCTATATCCACAAGTAGAATGTTAGAATGCTACCACATGCCACAGCATATAAATCCCACACTCCCCCGATTTTTATGCATCACTCATTCTAACTAGGCAGAGCATCTACTTGGACAAGCCTACATCAAAAAAATAATAATAATACACATCTACTTAAAATTTTAAAAATATTTGTGTTCAATATTTTAATTTCAGACAGTCAATATTTAAAGATGAACTTCTTATAAGTTTCCTATAATTATTAACTAAATTTGTACAGGGTTTTACATGAATAGAGTGGAATCAAACCTTGACTATCTACTTACATAAGACTCTTACCTGCGCCAAGCCCATCATGGCCTATGACAATCTTATACAAATCCCCAAGGTGCACAGCTTCTAAGGAGAAGGTGTCAGTCTGTAACAAATGAAAAGAGTATAGTTAGATCTGGACTATGAGTCTGATTTTTAATAAGATTATATATTAAGATACATTTAAAAATGATTGCAAAAAGAATTAAGGTCATTCAATAAATCTAAATTAAGGATGTAAAGGTAAAACAATGTTAATTTGTAGAACATAATAAGATTTCTATTATACTCCACTCATTTTCATTGGCCATATGTCATTATGAAAACATAAATTTGGGGACTCTACAAATATATGTCTCAAATAATAATAACTTAAATGTAATAATTATAAAATAGATTAAAATTTTTCATTCCTCTGAACACAACCAACTCTTACCTGCCCTAGGGTGAAATTTTTTAAGCAATGTTTATGGGCCATTGACAAATATAATGCTTCTAAGGTAATTTTAGGATATTGACGCAAAAATTATTGGAAATTTATAACATGTATCTGAAGTCCCAATGTGCTGCTACAATAAAAATTATTCATGTTTGTGTTCCAAAGGTTTATGTATTCAGGATATGGGTAAAAGTAAGGAGCACAAATTTCTTTTGATAAAATCTAAAATAATGATATAGGTTAAAATGAAAGAAAAATATATGATGTAACATATCAGTTTAAAAATCATCCAGAAACAAAAAATAACATTTTCATTTATATAGTGACTTATGCATTTTGAAATATTTTCAGAAACATTTTATTTTATACTTAGAAGTCACTCAGTGAGAAAAAAATTCATTCCACAAAAAGAAGAGTGAGGCACAGAACCAGGATTAGAGATCAGGTCCTCTGAAAAATCATAATACTACTTTCCTTTGCAACCACTCTGCCTCTACATAAGTGGACTATATAGAATATAAATAACAGCTAAAGCCATTTATATTCATTTATCAAAAAAAATATATTGTCTGTTCCTGGTACAGATTAATGGGTAACATTGTCCTCCCTTAATCTATGAAACACATATGCCAGAAAAAGAGGACTTTCTATGCAAACAAAATAATAGAGAAAATTATGAGTTATAATATTTATGATCATTGATACAGAGAATGCCAAGTAAACGAAAGGAAACATGTAATGAGCCTTTTATGCTTTACTCAGTTAAATATAATTAATATTAGTAATAGTAAAAATAATGTTATATATTCAGTTTCCACATTTGACAATGAAAGTTATTATATACAGTAAATGTCATTTAACAATATAAAGGTAGATTTAAAAATCAGACAATAGAGAATGACTTCAGCAAGATGGTGGGCTAGGGAAAACCAAGCCCTCACTCCCCAGTGGAGATACCATTTTAACAATAATATACAGACTAGAATACTTCTGTGCAAATTCTGGATACCAGATGAGAAGCTGTAGTACCTACTAAAATGAATAATAGAAAGGGAACTCCATCAAAAGAGGTAGGGAAGCTTGTAACTTTTTGCATGTCCTACTTGGCATAGTGTGTTGTAATTGTGAGGAAATGTTCCATACCCTGGATCTTCTTTTGGGATAAAAACAAAAGAGTAGAAAATGTATACAAAATTCTGGCTTCTCTGGGGGCTGCCCAAAGAACTGATTTCTCTCTCACTTAACTCAAATACTAATGGCAGCAGAGATTGGAAGCCAATAAAAACAGAGGAGAGGCCTGTGGCAAGTCAGAGCTACAGAGATTGTAAAGTATATAGCAGGCAGACATGGGGTGGAGTGCAAGAGAATATGAGCACAGGAGAAGAAACAGGAGCAAGCAGCTTAGGGAAATTAAGACAGTTAAAAGCACATATACAAGCCCAGAGAGGATACAGCCAAAAAAAGTATGAGAGGCCCTGGAAACTCTAACCAGGTTAATTGGTGAGGGTCTTCCCCTCACAATGCAGTCCTTTAAGACTGGGCAAGATAGTTGTTTTTTCAAATGCCAAATCTCAACAAAAGATCACAAGACATATAGAGGGAAACATAGCCCAATCAAAGGAACAAAATAAACTACAGAAAACAACCCTAAAGAAATGAAGATCTCTGAAATTTCTGAGAAATAGGTTAAAACTGTCTTAAATATGTTCAGTAAGCTAAAAAATAACACAGAAAGTCAACCCAAACCAAGACCCATTAAAATCAAATTGCCGGGGCGCCTGGGTGGCTCAGTTGGTTAAACGACTGCCTTCGGCTCAGGTCATGATCCTAGAGTCCCAGGATCGAGTCCCACATCGGGCTCCCTGCTCTGCAGGGAGTCTGCTTCTCCCTCTGACCCTCCCCCCTCTCCTGCTCTCTCTCTCTCATTCTCTCTCTCAAATAAATAAAAAAAAAATCTTTAAAAAATAAAAAAATAAAATAAATAAAAAATAAAATAAAATTGTCAAAAGTTAAAGACAAAGAGAAAATCTTGAAAGCGAAAAAGAAAAATGACTCATGGTGTACTAGCAAGCATTTATACGTTCATGAGTGGATTCCTGAGCAGAAATCATGCAAGCTAGATGACAATGTATAATGTATTGGAACTGCTGAAAGAAAAATCTGCTAACCAAGAATTTTATATCAGATGTAACTCTCTTTCAAAAACAAAAAAGAAATTAAGATTTTCCCTGGTAAAACAAAAACTGAGGACATTCATTACCAGCAGGTTGTCCTACAAGAAATGCTAAAGGGACTCCTTCAAGTTGGAAAAAAGAACACCAGATAGCAATACAAAGCCATACAAAAACATATTCTGCCAATGAAGGTAAATACATAGACAAAGTACAGCAACTTCTATTATTATAATTTTGGTGCATAGGTCCACTTTACTATATAGAACTAAAAGACAAAAATATAAAAAAACTATAAATCTATGTTAATGGGCTTGCAATATATAAAGATATAATTTGTGACTTATATGGATACCATATATATAATGTCAACAAACTGGAAAAGCTAGAACAAATAGATAAATTCCTAGAAACACAACCTTTTAAGAGTGTATCACAAAAGGCAGAAAACCTGAATATACCAATTACAAGTAATTGAATTGAATCAGTAATTTTAAAAAGTACCCTCTCTCCACCAAAAAAAAAAAAAAAAAAAAACAAAAAAAAAAAAAAAATAAAATGAGAGACCTGAAAATAAAAAAAAAAAAAAAACTAGAATAAAACACAGGCAGTAGTTTCTGATATCAGCCACAGCAACATTTTTCTAGATATGTCTCCTAAGGCAAAGGAAACAAAACCAAAATTAAACTACTGGAACTAAATCAAAATAAAAAGCTTTTACACAATGAGTAAAACCATCAACAAAACAAAAAAGCAACCTATTTGCAAAAGATATTTGCAAATAATACAACCAAAGAGAGGTTAATATCCAAAAGATATAAAGAACTTATACAACTCAATATCAAAAACAAGTAACTTGATTAAAAAATGGGTAGAGGACTTGAATAGACATTATTTCAAAGAAGACATACACATGGCCAACAAACACATGAAAAGATGCTCAAGACCACTAGCCATCAGGAAAATCCAATTCAAAACCACAATGATGTATCACCTCATGGCTGTCAGACTGGCTATTACCCAAAGACAAGAAATAACAAGTGTTGGTGAAGATCTGTAGAAAAGGTTACCCTCGTACACTATCGGTGGAAATGTATGGGTGCAACCACTGTGGAAAACAGTAAAAAGGATTCTCAAAAAATTTGAAATAGGATTACCACATGATCCAACAATTCCACTTCTGGGTATTTATCTGAAAAAAATGAAAACACCAATTCAAAAAGATACATGTATCTCTATGTTAATTACAGCATTACTTACAATAGCCAAGATATGAAAGCAACCTAAATGCCCACTGACAGATGAGTGGATAAAGAAGATGTGGGGTATATATACACACACACACAATGGAATATTACTGAGCCATAAAAAAAGAATAAAATGTTGCCATTTGCAACAACATGAATACAACTAGAGCATATTATGCAAAATGAAATAAGTCAGACAGAGAAAGACAAATACTATATGATTTCACTTATTTGTAGAACCTAAAGAACAAAACAAATGAACATACAAAACGAAACAGACTCATGGATACTGGAAACAAACTGGTAGGTACCAGAAGGGTGAGAGATTGGGATGGAGAGGTGAAATATGTGAAGGGGATTAAGAGGTACAAATTTCCAGTTATGAAATAAGTAAGTCATTAGAATGTAATATACAACATAGGGAATATAATCAATAATATAATAACTTTGTATGGTGACAGCTAGATTTAACATGGGGATTATCTCATATTGTATAAAAAAATTGAGTCTCATTATGTACATCTGAACTTAATAGGATATTATATATCAATTAAAAAATAGGATATTTTATATCAATTAAAAATCCTTGGCAAGGATGTGAAGAAACTAGAACCCTGGTGCATTGTTGGTGGGACTGTAAAATGGTGCATTTGCTATGAAAACACTATGCCAGTTCCTCAAAAAATTAAAAATAGAAGTTTATTTTATTGCTGAAATAAATAAAAGCAGACAAAAATAAATGGAAAGACTTAATATGGTTAAGTTGTCAATACTACCAAAGCAATCTACAGATTCAGCACAATTCCTATCAAAATCCCAATGGCAATGCATAGATTTGTCAAATCACTATGTTGTACACCTGAAGCTATTATAACGTTGTATTTCAACTATTCTTCAATTTTAAAAAAACATTTATTTTTTCAAAATCCCAATGGTGTTTTTTTTGCATAAGTAGAAAAATGCAACCTATAATTCACATGGAATCTCGAGGGATATTGAGTAGTAAAACAATCTTTAAAAAAGAAGAACAAACTTAGAGATTTCACACTTCCCAATCTCAATACATATTACAAAGCTATAGTAATTAAAATGTTATGATACTAACATAAAGACAGAGATATAGACAAATAGCATAGAACAGGGAGCCCAGAAATAAACCCATATATATATGGTCAAATCATCTCTGGCACAGGTGTCAAGACCACTTAATGGGGAAAAGAAAATCTCTTCAATATACTATTGATGAATCTAGACACCCACATGCAAAAGAATGAAGTTGGACCCTTACTTTATAGCATATACAAAAATTAACTCAAAATGGATTAAAATTCTAAAGAAAATAATCAAAACTAAAAAGTCCTAGAAAAAAAAACATAGGGAGAAAACTTGGGAACACTGGATGTGGCAATGATTTCTTGGATATGACACCAAAATCATAGAAAAAGAAAAAAGAAAAATAGACAAAGGAGACTACATCAATTAAAAACTTCTGAGCATCAAATGATACAATTAAAAGAATGAAAAGGCAACTTCCAGAATGGAAGAAAATATTTACAAATCATATTTGTGATGAGATATATCCAGAGTATATAAAGAACTCCTACAACTCAACAAGAAATAAACAAATGTCTTAATTTTAAAACAGCAAAGGACTTGAATAAACATTTCTCCAAAGATGATACAAATGGCTGATAAGAATATGAAAAGATGTGAAAATAACTTTAACAATAGAGAGATGCAAATCAAAACCACAATGAGACATTACCTCACAACCATTAGGATAGTTACTGTAAAAAAATTTTTAAGATTTAAAAACAGAAAATAAGTGTTGGCAAGGATGTGAAGAAACTGGAACCCTTGTGCATTGTTGATGAGACTGTAAAATGGTGCATTTGCTATGAAAATACTATGCCAATTCCTCAAAAAATTAAAAATAGAAGTTTCATATGATCCAGCAGTCCTGCTTCTAAGCATATATTCAAAAGAATTGAATGAAGGGTACTGAAGAGATATTTGCACACCTATTACATTATTCACAATAAGCAAGAGTTTGAAACAACCAAAATTTCCATCAATGGATGAATGGGTTAAAAAATGTGGTACATATGTACAATAAAATATTATCCAGCCTTAAAAAGGAAGGAAATCCTATCACACTGTACAGCATGGATGAATATTGAGGACATTATGCTAAGTGGAATAAGCCAAGCACAAAAAGACAATTATTGTATGATTCCAATTATATGAGATATCTGAAGTAGTCAAATTTATAGAAACAGAAAGTAGAATGGTGATTGACAAGGGCTGAAGGGAGAGGGAAATATGCAGTTCTTTAATGAGTACAGAGTTTCAGTTTCGCAAGATGAGAAATTTCTAGATTACTATGAATATATTTAACACTAGTGAACTTAAAAACACTTAAACATAGTTATGACTTTAGTAAATTTTTATTTTATTTTTTTACCACAATTTTTTTTAAAAAATCAAAGAATTTTGTCACTTACTTGTCCTCTTAAAAAACTGAAGGAGCTCTTCGATCGAAATAGTTGTCTGGATCCTGAATCTCCCTTTTCCCCATAGACAGAAATGTACACACTTGCTACTGTTCCAGCATTCCAACGTTCACCTGTTGCCACAAGCACTTCATATACTGTCACTGACAACAAAAGAAAAATAAGCTTTATATGCCAAGAATTATTCATATGACAGAAAAATTACTTATAGCTAATCAAGAGTTCCAGTTCCAGTTAAAATGCAGTAACACACTCTACCCAGTTTCTCCCACAGAATACAGCTATAAAATTTTGATAAAATGCATTGACCAGCTAAAGGAAAATGCTGAAGGGTAAACTGTACCGGGGGACTGAGAAAGAAGAACAGATTTTGAGGTACCAACAAGTGGCAGTGTCCTCTTTTTTTGTCCCCTGGTATCTTCCCCCCTGAACTCAGTTCACCAGAAACCTGGAAATAGGCACTGAAGCTCAGACACAGGGAGCTCAGGAGAGCCCTCTTGCTCAGGCTTAAGAAGCAGGAAAGAAAATTCCTAACACATAGTACAGATATTCTACGATTTTTTTTTTTTTTTAGTCTTTCATTTCTCCATTCTCTCACATCCCAGTGCCTAGGCACAGAAGCAAACAGGAACCAACACTCTGAGGGAGAACTTTTGCCTCTGTTCACAGGATCTGAGCTTCAGTAGGGTGGGGCCAATCTCAATTGCTTTCTTTGCTCTCTCTGTTCTACCACTGCTTAGCCCTGGACATAGGAAGACTACAGAAATATACAGCAAAAAGGTACACTAAAGCATCAGCTTTAGACCAAAAACAGGAGCCAGGGAACTGGAAAGTACCAAAGAGGTTCACAGAGGGAAGAAAGGCAAACACAGAAAGCTCTTTATTAACTCCTGGGCTCATCCCTAAGCTAAAGATGCATGAATACCAATATCAAATACTTTGAGATCTAAACCAACAGATAAACCTCCATGTAGGCCCCAGATTCACCAATGAGTAGTATACAGGTAGGACAGATCTGAATAGCACTGCCAAATCTTTTAAAACTAAACTGACATTGAAACCACAGCCCACAGATGACAGTTGGAATTTGTGGCCTGAAACTAACCAGTGATCAACGGCCTGTTAAAACAAAAATATAAGCATTCTCCATAGGATTTAAATAACATCCAGTGCCTCAAATAATAATATGTAAAATATCCAAGATATAATCCAAAATTATTCAGCATATGAAGAACCAGGAAAATTTCAAATCAAATGGGAAAAGACAATGAAGAAGAGATATCAACTTCAAAATGGTAACACGTATTGGAATTATCTGACAAAATCTTGACAGCAACTATGATAAAAATGCTACTGTAAACAATCATGAGCACTCTCAAAAACAATGGAAATATAGAAAGTATCAACAAAACAAAATTTTAAAAAGAAACAAATGGAAATCTTAGACCTCAACAAACACCATAAGCAAATTTTAAAACTTACTGAATAGGGTCAAGAGAATGAGGAGGACAGAAGACAACATTAGTGAACTTGAAGAGAGAGTAAATAGAAATTATCCAACTTAACAAAAGAGAAAAAAATAAACAGAGCCTCAGGGACCTGTGGAACAATAACAAAAAATCTGATACTCATGTCACACGGTAGCTGAAGGAGAGGAGAAAGAGTATGAAGCCAAAAAAAAATATTTGGCCAATAAAAGGAACAAATTAAATCTAAAAAAAAAAAAAAAACATAAAGAACTGTAAATCTATGAATAACCTGACAATGAGTTCAAATACTCATCTTAAAGATAAAAAAATGAGCTAAAAGAGAACACAGAATTACAACTAAATAACATCAGGAAAACTGCACAAAATGAGAATATCAAAAAGAGGTAGAAACTATGAAGAGCCAAACATAAATTCTGGAACTGAAGAATACATTAACCAAATTGAAAAATTCATTAAGCAGATTTAACAAGTAAACTTGACCAGCAAAAGAATCAGTGAACTTGAAAACAAGCAGGTGATTTGAAATTATCTAGTCCGAGGATCAAAAAGGAACATGTTGTGGCCTTAAAAAAGAAGGAAATTCTGTTACACAGTACAACATGGATGAGTCACAAGAATATTATGCTAAGTGAAATAAGCCAATTACAAAAGGGTAAATATTATAGGATTCCACTCATGATTCTAAAGCAGTCAAAATCATAGAAAATAAAAAGTAGAAAATGAAGGAGAGGGAATTACTGTTTAATGGGTATAGAGTTTCAGCTCTGGTTCCAGTTCCATATGTAAGAAGCTTCAAAGGTACCACTGCATCCTAACAAGCAAAAAGCTGAACACACTGAAAAACCAACAACTCTTCTTGTATCCAAAAAAGAGAAAAGGACACAGGGCAAACTACTGCCCCCAAGATTGGAGAGACAGATGAGCAAACAAGGAGTCACAGCTTAGATGGTAGAGAGACTCATGAATAGAAACTGCCATGGCAGGATGCCTGGGTGGCTCAGTCGGTTAAGCGTCTCACTTTTGGTTTCAGCTCAGGTCATGATCTCCCTGTTGGGATCGAGCCTGCATTGGGCTCCATGCTCAGTACAGAGTCCACTTCAGATTTTTTCTCCCTACCACTCTGCCCCTCCCCACTCATGCTCTCTCTAAAATAAACAAAATCTTTAAAAAAAAAAAAGAGGGGCGCCTGGGGGACTCAGTTGGTTAAGCGTCTGCCTTTTGGCTCAGGTCATGATTCCAGGATCGAGCAACGTATCAGGCTCCCTGTTCAGTGGGAGTCTGCTTCTCGTTCTCCTCCCCGTTCATTCTCTCTCTCGCTATCTCTGTCTCTGTCTCTCTCTCTCAAATAAATAAAATCTTTTTTAAAAAGAAAGAAAGAAAAGAAACTACCATGGGAACCACTGCTGGCACAGGAAATTCTGAACTATAATTAACAAATTGCTGGAGGTTCATTGCAGTCTGAGAGTTAAAAACTCCAGGGGGAGTTCTTAATCATAGGAGTTCTCAATCATAGGAGCCCCCTGCACTTTTGTGAGTTTTGCCTTCAGGACTTCACCTAGGTTCTCACAGTAAATATGGGAGAAAATTTTCTTCCTACTTCTGGCAGAGAAAGGGCAAAGGGAAGCATTTTAAAATACACCAGAGCACTATGTTCTTCTTAATAAGACTTACTCTCAGGGGAAACAAATTAACCAGATCATAACCTGCTAGGGTATTAATGGAGCCTCAATGACCACAGGGAAGGCAAATACCCAACTCTAGCCAGCTCTAGCCATCCTGTCCCACCTAAGAGGGATGGAAAAAAATAGAAATACTTATGAAGTTCACAGTACAGAGGCATAGAATCACTAAAGACTGAAATCTAATTATAGATTTCTAATCTACTTATAGGACTATAAAACCGTTCCCTCCCCCCATGCCTCATCATTGTATTACTAAAGGCCTATTGAGTATATTTCCTTTTGTCTGATACATCATGTCCAACTATCAAGAAAAAATTATAAGGCATATTAAAAGGCAAAAAACACAATTTGAAGACAAAGAGCAAGCATCAGAAGCAGACATGGCAGGGCAGTTGAAATTATCAGACTGGAAATTTAAAATAACTATGATTAATATGCTAAAGACTCTAATAGATTACACAGATAACATGCAAGAACAAATGGACAATGTAAGCAGAAAGATGGGATTCCTAAGAAAGAATCAAAAAGAAATGCTAGAAATAAGAAACATTGTAACAGGGGAACCTGAGTGGCTCAGTCAGTTAAGCCTCCAACTCTTGGTTTTGGCCTAGGTCATGATCTCATGGGTCATGGGATCAAGGCCCAGATCGGGTTGTGCACTCAGTGGGGAGTCTGCTTGAAGATTCTCTCCCTCTGCCCCTCCCCCCACTTGTGCATGCACACGCTCTCTCTCTCTTTAAAAATACATTTTAAGGGCGCCTAGGTGGCTCAGTCGTTAAGCGTCTACCTTTGGCTCAGGTCATGGTTCCAGGATCCTGGGATGGAGCCCCACATCGGGCTCCCTGCTCAGCAGGGGGGGTTGGGGAGAAGGGGGGCCTACTTCTCCCTCTCCCACTCCCCCTGCTTGTGTTCCCTCTCTCTCCGTGTCTCTGTCAAATGAATAAAATCTTTTAAAAAATAAAATAAAATGAATAAAAAAATAAAAATACATTTTTTAAAAAATACCTTTAAAAAAATTATCTGGGGTGCCTGAGTGGCTCAGTTGGTTAAGCAACTGCCTTTGGCTCAAGTCATGATCCCAGGGTCCTGAGATGGAGCCCCGCGCTTCGTGGGGAGCCTGCTTCTCCCTCTCCCTCTGCATGCATCTCCCCCTGCTTGTGCTCTCTCTCTCTCTGCCAATAAATAATTTTTTAATTAAAAATAAATTTAAAAATTTAAAAAAATTATAACAAAAGCAAAGAATGCCGTTGATGGGCTTATTAGTAGATACTACACTGATGTGTAAAGAATCTCTGAGCTATCAAAGATATATCAATAGAACCCTCCAAAACTGAAAAGCAAAGAGAATGAAGACTGAAAAACAAGGACTCTGGGACAACTACAAAAGGTGTAACATACACATAAAGGGAATACCAGGAGAAAAAAGAAAGGAACAAAAGAAATATTTGAAACAATAATGACTAAAAATTTCCCCAAATTAATGTCAGACATCAAACCAAAGATCCAGGAAGTTCAGAGAACATCAAGAAGGATAAGTGCCAAAATAAAAAATTTTTTAACTACTTTAGGCATATCATTTTCAAACTATAAGAAATCAAAGATAAAGGAAAAAATCCTGAAAATAAAGAGGAAAAAAACCTTATTTATAAAGAAACAAAGATAAGACTTACATCTGACTTCTCAGCAACCATGCAAGCAAGAAAAGAGTAGAGTGAAATATTAAAAGTATTGAAAGAAAAAAAAACACCAAGTAGAATTCTGTACCCTGTGAAATTATCTACCAAAAGTGAAGGAGAAATACAAACTTTCTCAGACAAACAAAAATTGAGAAAATTTGTTGCCAGTAGACCTGCCTTGCAGGAATTGTTAAAAGAAGATTTAAAAGAGAAGGAAAATAATATAGGTCAGTAATTCAGATCTACATAAAGAAAGGAAGAGCATCAAAGAAGTAATAAGTGAAGATTAAACAAAAACTTTTATTTTTCTTATTCTTAATTCATTTAACATATAAATTTATTTAAAATAATAGTAGCATCAATGCAATTATGTATGTTTATGAATGTATACATAATATATGCTTATGTGTTCTTATATATAAAAAAATAAAGCAATGATACAAGAGATAGAAGAAAAGAATTATTTTATTATAAGGTACTCACACTACCCATGAAGAGGTATAGTATTATTTGAAAGTGGACTTGGATTAGTTGTAAATGTATACTTGAAACTGTAGAGCAGCCACTAAATATAAGTTTGGTTTTTTTTAAGTATAACTGATAAGCTGAGAAAGGAAAGAAAATGGAATGATGTTCTCAATTGAATGCTCTATTAAAATCACAAAAACAGGGGTGCCTGGGTGGCTCAGTTAGACAAAGGTCTGCTTCAGCTCAGATCATGATCCCAGAGTCCTGGGATGGAGCCCTGCATCGAGCTCCTTGCTCAGCAGGGAGCCTGCTTCTCCCTGTCCCTCTGCCTGCCATCCCCCCTGCTTGTGCTCTCTCTCTGTCAAATAAATAAATATTTAAAAAATAAAATAAGGGCACCTGGGTGGCTCAGTCGTTGGGCGTCTGCCTTCGGCTCAGGTCATGATCCCTGGGATCGAGCCCCGCATCGGGCTCCCTGCTCGGCGGGAAGCCTGCTTCTCCCTCTCCCACCTCCCCTGCTTATGTTCCCTCTCTCGCTGTGTCTCTCTCTGTCAAATAAATAAATAAAATCTTTAAAAAAAATAATAAAATAAAATAAAATCACAAAAACAGAGTAAGAGTGAAAGACAAAAACAGGAACAAAGAATAAAAGAAGCAAATAGAAAACAGTAGCAAATATGGTATATATTAATCCAATTATATCAATAATCACTTTGAACATCAGTGGTCCAAATGAACCAATTAAAAATTGTCACAGTGGATTAAAAAATAAGACTCAACTATATTTTATCTATAAGAAACCTACTTTTAATATAAAGATACACATAGATTAAAAGTAATTGGATAGAGAAAAATATACCATGGTAAACTAATCAAAAAAAGCAAGAATAGCTATATTAATTTCAGCCACAGAAGGTATTAAAGCAAGGAAAGATATCTAGGATAAAGAAAGACATTACATAATGATAAAAAGGTCAGTCCTCCAAAAAGACACGATAATACTTCATGTGTATATGCCTAACAACAGAGCATCAAACTACATGAGAAAAAACTCATATAGAATAGGTGATAGAATTGCAAGGAAAAATAGATGAATCCACTATCATTGTTGAAGGCTTCAACACCCCTCTCTCAGAAATGGACAGATCAAGCAAGCAGAAAATCAATAAGGACATAAGTGAACTCAATAACACTGTTGATCAACTGTTTACAATCCACATCTATAGATTACTTCATCCAACAACAGCAGAACACATATTCTTCCCACACTCACATGGCACATTCACCCAGACCACAGTCTGGGCCATAAAACAAACCGTAACAGATTTAAAAGAACAGAAATCATACAATGTCTTCTCTCAGACCACAGTGGAATTAAACTAGACATCAGTAACAGAAAGATAACTGAAAAATTCCATTGTATATGGGGATCAAATAACACACTTCTAAATAACACATGGGGCAAAGAAGTAATCTGAAGCAAAATTTTAAAATATTTTGAACTTAATTAAAATAAAAACACAATTTATCAAAAATTGTGGGATGGGGCAAAAGCAATGCTGAGGGATTTATAACATCGAATGCATACATTAGAAAAGAAGAAAAGTCTAAAATCAATCACCTAAGTTTCCACCCTGGGAAACTAGAAAAAGAAGAGCAAATTAAATCCAAAGTAGACAAGAAGTAAAGAAATAAGACTTAGAGCAGAAATCAATGAAATCGAAAATAAAAAATCAAGAGAGGAAAATCAATGAAACTAAAAGTAATTCCAAAAAATTGATACAATCAATAAGCCTCTAGCCAGGCTAGTTGAGAAAAAAAAAAGAGGACACAAATTAGTAATATCAGAAATTAAAGAGGGAATGTAACTACAGATCCCATGGAAACTTAAAATGATACTAAAAGAATGCTATGAACAACTCTGTTCACAAATTTGATAACCTAGGTAAAGTGGACCAATTCCCTGAAACAGACAATCTGCCAAAATTCACAAAAGAAGAAATAAAATTTCAGTTTGGGAAGATGAAAAAAGTCCTAGAGATCTGTTGCAGTACAATGTGAATATACTTAACACTCCTGAAATGTACACTTACAAATGTTAAGACAGTCAATTTTGTTACGTGTTTGTTATCACAATTAAAAATTAAAATTAAAAAGAAATACCTCACCAGCCTGAAAAACTCCATTTTTTGCTCTGGTTATCTTAGTAACCTTTATCCACAGCAGAAAAATAATTCCATAATCATAAAACATATTTTTTCAGGTACATATGATAGCATACTGGTTAATCAGGCAAACACTTTTAGACTTCCTTTTACCTTAAATGACAAATACTGCCCTGAGGTGCCCGGGTGTCTCAGTCAGTTAAGTGTCCAACTCCTGATTTCGGCTTAGGTCATGATCTCAAAGTTGTGAGATCGAGCCCCGAGTCAGGCTCCATGCTGGGCACAGAGCCTGCTTAAGAGCCTCTCTCTCCCTCTGCCTCTCCCTGCCCCCTCTCACTCTCTCTTCCTCTCTTAAAAAAAAAAAAAAGACAAATACTGCCCTAATTCTTTATGGACTCAAAGGTACCAATATAGCAAAAAAGACACTAATTGAGACTTTCCTTGTTTATACCATCTAGAACTGATGTCTCTATCTCTAGAGAAAGCTGCCACTTGTCTATAATAACATTTCATACATAGCACCAATCTTTGCTAGAATATTAAACAAAAGTATGGCTAAGATCAGCTATCATTTGTTATATCTACTAATGAGATTTAGATAACTAAAGGCTTACCTAGTTTATTAACAGCACATGAGAGAGTACAGATATCACAGAGAAAACATATAAGAGGTTTCTTCAACTGGGTGAAGAAACTGGGGGAAAATGTTTATTAATAAACCTTAAGTACCAAGTACTACAAACAAAGCAAGGAAAATCAGTATGTATTTGAATAATATGCATCCTTTGAACAGAATTTTACAGTTAAAATAAGAGACAAAAAAGCAAAAAATAACCTCTGCATCCTGGCTAGCAATGGGTAGGAACAGGGCACCTGGCCAATGTCTCATTCTGGGTAAAGAAAATAGGTTAATGAGGAAGAATGTTGAGAATACTTATAAAGGGTGATAAAAATGCTTATGAAGGGTGAGAACAATGCTCATACAAGCCTTCACTTTTCAGCAAATGGAACTATTCATATATTTTCAAAAATATTTTAACTTCAGAAAATTAACAGAGTTTATTACACCTTAGTTAAAAACCACAATGGAATCATCAGCCTCTGCAAATGTTTTACTTACCTACATTCCCTTAAAAAGTTATACAAGTTATTATGTACCTAAGCCTAACATTAGATTGTATGACACTGTGGAACTCTTCTTAATCTTCACATAATATTTATTATCATTTATTGCTTTAGAAAACTAAGATATCCCATTTTGGGTAGGAAATATTCTGGATAGAAGAAAAATTTATTTTTGTAAATTACCCATTTAATAATTCTTATATACCTTTCTCCTATTCTCCTATTCTCTTCCAAAACAGAGGCCAGCAGACACAAGAGCAAACAGCTCTTACAGAGTCACCCTGAACTATGCAGTACACGGTGACTCTCTAACCCCAAGCAGAGCCTATTTCTCAGCCATATTTACATAAGGATTGAACACACCTCTGCTTTTGGTCAATGCTTAAAAAGTCATTGAGCAGTTCGGTTTTCACTTCCTGATCAAGTAGTAAATTTTTCAAAACTAAGGTAGAACCTGGTGGGGAAAGTGTACACTGACTTGCATTTCTTAGCCGTGGAATAACTTCTTCATTGGGCACTCAATTGTCTCATGACCTTCTAAAAATTAATTTTCTTGTTTAAATTAAGAGGCATTTCAGGGGTGCCTGGGTGGCTCAGTTGGTTAAGTGTCTGACTTCGGTTCAGGTCATGATCCCAGGGTCCCAGGATCCAGCCCCACATGGGGCTCCCCGCTCAGCGGGAAGTCTGCTTGTCCCTCTCCCTCTATCCCTCCCCCTGCTTGTACTCTGTCTCTCTCTCAAATAAATACAAAAAATCTTAAAACAAAAAAAGAGGAATTTCATTTGACCTCCCTGCAAGGTTAACTGTAGACAAAAACATACTCCTGAATGCCAGTACATGAAACAACTACAAAATATTTAGATACAGCTCTCACATCAGAAGAGGTAATTGGTAAGAAATGAACAATTGTTTAATCATTATTTGTTCATTTATTCATTTACTCAATATGTATTTATCAAGTTCCCTGTCCTTAAGCATTTAGGCAAACAAGTTTTATTTGTGCTTCCTGGAGTTGGATCTTCCCTACCTGGAAGCATGGGTTGTCCTTTGTTTAAAACAGGAAATTCTCGACAAATTTCCCCATCCTCTTGATTTCGTGCTAACCATCGTTGAACAGGTATATAAAACTTTTTTCCAGAATTCATGTTCCACAATTGTATCTACAGAGCAACAGTATTTCTTGTAAGAAATGTAAGAATACTTTATCAAAGAGTCAAATAAAAGTTTTCATCCAAGCCTGACACTTAGCTCATGGTAGATCATGTTATTTATTTTTAAATACAATAAGTTGTTGAATACTTGACAAGAAAAGTACTAATTTCTTTTTTTATTGCCATCTCAAGTACAATGGCATTTCTTTTATTTTGAAATTTTCTATTTCTAATTTCTCTATATTGAAATGCTAAAAATACCAATTTCCTCCGCAATTTTTTAAGTGTCGATATTTTCCTATTTAGAAAGAGATTTACAATTTTCAAAAATCTATTACTTCCCTGTTCCAATCCCTTAGTAAATACATTTTTTATTTCAAAATGGTATTATAAAATGTTAGCATGAACTTAGATTTCATGCACTACAGATTCAAACTGATACTGTTTTTTCTCTGTGGGTCCTCAGCAATGAATGAAACTTGAGCAGTAATTATTTATTTGGGTATACCTATTATGCCATATTACATTATCCTAGAGTTAAACAAAGATGTTAATAAATTCTGTTAGGATCAGATGAATACCAAAAATCATCAGAAAGTAGAAACTATGATTCCTGATTCTAAAATCTAGCCTTTCATGAGTAGGGTACTATTATTGTTTTAAAAGCTTCAGTGAGTGTTATTTTATCTGATCAATCAATCTTATAGTCCTTAAAATGCCTTAGAGATTTCTATTTTAATGTGTTTAAGAAATGAGGTTGTTATACAAATAGATTTTTGATCCCTAAACTTACTAATTCATAGATCTTGGTAAGGCCTGGAAATTTGCATTCATAAATTCACCCCATGTGTGATTTTGGTACAATCACAGTTTTAGAAAGGCTTCCTGAAAACCACACAGAATTACCATTGGTTTGCAAGGCTGCTGGCTTCGCTATTTGATTTGGTTATTTTAAGTAAAGCCCAAGGCAAATTACTTAAGAAATACAAAATAAACCACCATTTGAAACTTTTTATTTTGTAATCTTCTTTACTAAACTTGAAAGAACCAAGATTAAAGTCCTAAAAGTAATGTGATTATTTTATGGGCTGGGGAAATGTTGTATCATTATTGCTATAATGGACTAAATGTTTTAATTCAAATCCCTTCAAGTTATAGGCACAAATTGGCTTACTTTAAATTTTAAACTTTTAAACTATACTATAAGAATTGAACAGAAAGGGCGCCTGGGTGGCTCAGTTGGTTAAGCGACTGCCTTCGGCTCAGGTCATGATCCTGGAGTCCCGGGATCGAGTCCCGCATCGGGCTCCCTGCTCGGCAGGGAGTCTGCTTCTCCCTCTGACCCTCCTCCCTCTCATGCTCTCTGTCTCTCATTCTCTCTCTCGCAAATGAATAAAATCTTTAAAAAAAAAAAAAAAAAAAAGAATTGAACAGAAAATACCCAACACATTACCCAGCAACTTAACTTGGCAAAATTAGTAAATTATATAAGGGCTTTATCAACCTAGAATAAAACTTTGAATCAAGAACATCTCTCTTCTTTATTGGTACTCAAAGACAGGTGAGGTAAAACTCAGGCAAATAAGTTGCCTTGCAATGAGAGTAATTGTCAGGCAAAGAGAGACAACAGGATTGTTCAGCCAATTTTTTGTCTTTCCTCTGCAATATTATAAAATCTTTTCAGATCACTTAACCACTGTCTCAATATCACAGCTGAATATATACGTATAATGAATATAATACTGTTTATTGGTTTTCAGTCAAATGAGATGGCAGGAGTATTAATGATAATTTTCATAAATTAACTTAACTTACTATGAAAGAAAAAGTAAAAGATGTTATTATATCTGATCATTTAAGTATCAATTTGAATATCATACTTCAAAAACTCTGTATAGCATAAAAGAGAAAATTATTTCATATAGAAGCCAGGCAGTAATTTTAAGTCTGAAACTAACTTCTACTTCATATTTTTATAGAGTTTCATTTTTCAATTTCCTTCAGGATCTTTTGTGACTTTAATGCAAAGAAGATGGCTTTTTTTTCCTAAGATTTTATTTATTGATTTGAGAGAAAGATCGTGAGAGAGAGAGAGAGAGAGCATGAGCAGGGGGAAGAGCAGGGGGAAGGACGGAGAAGCAGGCTCCCCGCTGAGCAGGGAACCTGACTCCCACTCGATCCCAGGGCCCTGAGATCATGACCCCAGCCAAAGGAAGACACTTAATCACCAACTGAGCCACCCAGGCATCACAAAGAAGATGGCATTATTAACAACTGTGTGTGTGTGTGTGTGTGTATATATAGATAGATAGATAGATAGATAGATAGATAGATAGATATAGATTCAGATGGGTACCCATATATATATACATATATGCTAATAGAATAAAAGTATTTTTAAGGGATTACTCATCTTCCACAAATTCTTCATTAATTTTCTCACATATTACCAAACTGTAGAACAAGTCTGCCAAGAATATCAGGAGTTTGACTAAATGTTCTTTGCACTTTGAGAACTTGCTTACATAAGTTCATTTATTTTGAAATGACAAAAGATGGAACTACACCATACACAAAAATGGATAACAAGATTTTTCATATTCAATGTTGAAGATTGTTTGTTGGCAATTATGGTAATAAGTAAAATTTTTAATTTGAATAATTTAGAATATGTAAGCCTTTTTTTTGCTACTAAAAGTATTCAAGTGGCATTATTTGCTTAGCATGAATAGACCAAATTTGAGAGCTGGCATTCAAATCTAGCAGATTATTATTTCACCAACGCAAATGGTCTACTTTTACAATCCTTCTGAAACAGATGACATTTACTTAGTCGCCTTTTCATCAATAGTGCAACCATATCAAGAAGCATTGTAATTGTCAAAACACGATGTTATACACCTGAAACTAATGTAACACTGTTTCAGCTATACTTAATAAAAAAAAATAATAAAATAGTTAAAACTAAAATAAAAAGAAGAAGTAGTAATGGGAGTTTATACAGAGTCCCAAGTACTTTCTTTCCTTTGCAAAGAGGTAAAAGGATTATTTACTTGAGGTGCTTCCCTCAATAAATTAGAAATTAATTAATAAGGGGATATGATACTGTTGTTTTGAGAAATATACTGACTAAAAAGATCTAGGTTTGATTCCATCAATTTATAACAGGTGTGAAATGCCTCTTTGAGGTTTAATTCCCAAACAGAATTTGCAGAGGGTTTTGCAAAGGATGGGAGTGTTGATATGTCTTTACCTCTTTACAGTGCCAGGAAGGGGAAGGTCCAGAGTTAGTATGACCAATACGAATCTTAAAGAGTGTTCCAATATCTCCAACCATGATCTAGGAAAGAACCAATAAAATATCTTTCAATGTAATTTCACAAAATCCATTTAAAAATATCTCATATTAGGACATTGTATATCAATAAAGGGGTTAATCCATCAAGAAATATAATAATTATAAACATGTATATACCTAATGACAAAGTGCCAAAACATATGAAACAAAAATTGACAAAACTGAACACAGGAGCAGTCTACAATAATGGTTGGAAATTTCAATAGCTCACTCTGCATGTAGAATAACTAGACAGAAGATCAATAAGGAAATTAAGGACTTGAACAACATTATAGACCAACTAGATCTAACATATTTATAGAACATTCCACTCAACAACAGCAGAATATAGTTCTCTCAAGTACACATGGAATATTCATTCTCCAGGGCAGACTGTATGTTATACCACAAAAAAAGTTTTGAAAATTAAAGAAGACTAAAATCACAAGAGAATAGTTTCTAGCTACAATGGAATAAAACTAGAAATTACTACAAGAAGGAAAAATGGAAAATCCACACCTATGTGTAAATTAAACAACATACTCTTAAGCAACCAATGAGTCAAAGAAATTGCAAGGGAAATTAAAAAAGAACTTGAGATGAATGAAAAATAATAATTACATATAAAAATATAGGGAATAAAGTGAAAGCAGAGCTCAAAGGGAAATTTTAGCTGTAATCCCTTAAAGTTTGAATGTACTTAAAGAAGGAAATCATTTCAGATGGGTACCCATAAGCTAAGCTGGCAAGCTTACTGTGAGGAAAAAACTTCTTTGGAGATTCTGACCTAATAAATACAGAGACTCTAAGCAAAAAGAAGGAAAAAGGGTAAGCGGGGGAGAGAAGAAAGGGGAGAGAGGGAAGGAAAAAGGAGGTGGGAAGAGAAAACAGATGGGGAGAAAAGAAAGAAGAGGAAGAAGAATAAAGAAGATCTCAAATAAATAATACAACTATACAATGTTAGGAACTAGAAAAAGAAGCGCAAACTAAATGCAAAGCTAGCCAAAGAAAGGAAATAATATTAGAATGGAGATAAAATAGAAAATAAAATCAATGAAACCAAAAGTTGATTCTTCAAAAAGAACAAAATTGACAAATATTTAGCTACCCTAAAGAAAAAAGAAAGAATACTCCAACTGCTAAAATTAGAAATGAAAATAGAGACATTACCACTAACCTTACAGAAAGAAAAAGGATTATAAAAAAAGAATATCATGAATAAATGTAGGCCAAAAAATTAGATAATCTATAGGAAATGGATGAATCTTAGAAACACACAAATTATTAAATCTGACTCAGGAAAAAACAGAAATTCTGAATAGGCCTATAGAAAGTAAAGAGATTGAAGCAGTAATCAAAAACCTCCCAATAAAAAAAGTCCTAGAACAGACGGCTTCACTGGTAAATTCTACCAAATACTTCTTTTTATCATTAATATATAATGTTCTTTTTATTGAACTATAATTGACATATAACATTATATTAGATTCATGTATAAGATGTGATATTTGTGTAACCTATGAAATGGTCACCATAGTAAGTCTAGTTACCATCTCTCACCATGTAAAGTGCAATTTTTTTTCCTGTGATGAGAACTTTTAAGATTTATTCTCTTAGCAACTTTCAAGTGTGCAATACAACATTACTAATTATAGCAATGCTGTAATATTACAACCCTATAACTTATTTATACCCTCAACCCCCCTCCCATCTGGCAACTACCAATCTGTTCTGGGTATCTATTAATTTTGTTTTGTTTCCTTGTGTTTTATTTAGATTTTGCATATAAGTGAAATCATATGGTATTTGTCTTTCTCTGACTTACTTCACTTAGTATAATACCCTCAAGGTACACTTATGTAGCCACAAGTGTCAAGATCTCATTCTTTTGTATGACTGAGTAGTATTCCATTGTGTATTTATGGCACATCTTTATCAGTTCATCCATCAGTGAGTTTGGAAGCATCCCTTCTTCTTCAATTTTTTGGAATATTTTGAGAAGGACATGCGTTAATTCTCCTTTAAGTGTTTGGTAGAATCCACCTATGAAGTCACCTATTACTGGACTTCTGTTTGCTGGGAGTTTTTTGATTACTGATTCACTCTCCTACTGTTGGGGTTAATGTAGAGCATGAAATCAGCCATAATACCTAGCTTGCTAAAATGTAACAGAGAGGCTGCTGGGGGTGAGGGAAGGTTTCAGAGAAGGGCATGGGCCTTTGGAATGCCTGGGCCCATGAGACCACTCTGCTGCTGGAATGCCATGAGGAGTTGCCTTCCCTAAGCCTTCTTAGCCCAAACAGCTGCCCTGTGATCTAAGAGATGTATGCATTGTTCCTTAGGCTATGTTTAGTAGAACCTGCAGATTAGCATATTTTATCTTTCCCATAAATCCTCTCAGTTTCAGTAAGACCCATTGTCACACATCAAGTGCTTGAGAAACAGTGATAAGGTCCTGAAGGACCAATAAAGCAGGAGCCAAGAAGAGCAAAGGGTCTTCGTCACTGAGCATTCACCCCCTTGCCTTCTCCTTTCTTCGACGGCAAAGTTTGGAGTAATCTTTCATCCATCAGTACAGGAATTGCTGGCCATTCCCTGCACCCTACTAATAATCAGTCTATTCAGATTATCTATTTCTTCATGATTAGAAGGTTGTATATTTCTAGAAATTTATCCATTTCTTATAGGTTGTCCAATTTGTTGGTGTATAATTGTTCAGACTAATCATTGGTGATCCTTTTTTTTTTTTTTTTTTTTTTGTGCGTGTGTCAGTTGTAACTTTTCCTCTCTCATTTCTGATTTTATTTGAGACCTCTCTCTTTTTCTCAGTATGTCTCACCAATGTTTGCCAATTTTATCTTTTCAAAGAACGAGCTCTTGGTTTCACTGATCTTTTCTATTGTATTTTTCATCTCTATTTCATATATTTTGTCTCTGGTGTTTATTATTTCCCTCCCTCTACTAAATTTGGAATTTATTCTTCTTTTTCTAGTTTCTTTAGGTGTAAAGTTAAATTGTTTATTTGAGATTTTTCTTGTTTCTCAAGACAGACCTGTAGTGCTACAAACTTACCTTTTAGAACTACTACTGCTACTCACCATGGATTTTCGTATGTTGTATATCCATTTTCATTTGTCCTAAGATTTTTTTTTTTAATTTCTCCTTTCACTGAGCCATTGCTTATTCAGTAGCTTGTTATTTAATCTCCACATATTTGTGATTTTTCCAGATTTTTATCTTCCAGTTGATTTCTAGTTTCATATTATTGTGGTAAGTGAAGATGCTTGATATGATTACAATCTACTTAGATTCACTGAGACCTGTTTGGTGGCTGGCAAAATATTCCTATCCTACAGAATATTCAATCCTGCAGAATATTCATTTTTTAGAGATTTTATTTATTTATTTGAGAGAGAGAGAGCCCAAGAGCAGGGTGAGGGGCAGAGGAAGAAGCAAACCCCCTGCTGAGCAGGGAGCTCAATGCGGGTCTTGATCCAGGGACTCCAGGATCATGCCCTGAGCTGAAGGCAGATGCTTAACAAACTGAGCCAAGTAGGTGCCCTATTCTGCAGAATATTCTATCCTGAAGAATATTCCATGTGCACTTGAGAAGAATGTGCATTCTGCTGCATTAGGATGAAATATTCTGTATCTATCTATTAAGTCCATCTGGTCTACCATGTCATTTAAGGCCAATATTTCCTTATTGATTTTCTTTCTAAAATATCTAAACATTGGAAACCTGGAAAAGATGGCGGAGGAGTAGGAGACCCTATTCCAACTGGTCCCTGGAATTGAGCTGGGTATCTACCAGACCAGTCTGAACACCCACGAAATCCACCTGAGATGTAAGAAGTAGATCTGATTCTCAACAAACAAAATATCGCAGGCAGTTGATTTTGAGGTATGAAACAGGGAGCCATGATTCTGCGGGCAGATATCAGAAGATAAACAGAAGGGTGAGGGAGCCGAGCCTTTGGGATCCTACACCGCTGGTGAGCTATAGCCTCCCACGCTGGGGACCGGGCACAGACTTGCAGACTGGTAGTGATGGGGAAAGGACTTTAGGGCAGCCACCCCCCCCGGACTGAAACTGGACCGGTGGGGCGACATGTGTGAACTGGGGGTGGGTGGCGGTTTTAGAAGCACAAAGGGCAGAGACATGCCCCTACCTGGAGGCAAAGACTGGGAGTGCAGCTGAGGGGGGCACAACCCAAGATGCTGCAGTTTATAGCAGCACAGACAGAAACGGAGATAGTGTGGCCTGGAGAGCTCACTGAAGAACAGACTGTGATCTCTCCACTCTGAGGCAGAGGGTTGGAAACAATATCTTCTGCTCTGACTCTTGGAAGAGACACAGAAAGCCACCAGAGAAAGCCACCAGAAAAAAAAAGCCCCAAAAAAACCGGACCTCACTAAGCCCATCACCCGCCACAGGGGGCAGGGCAACTCTGCCCAAACAGGGCAGAATAACACTGTGGCAGGTCCATCCCCCAGAAGACAGGCTGAGAGAACAAGAGGCCATCAACCCTAAGGTCCCTATAAAACAGCAACCATGTTGCTTGGGTTGTGGTCAATAATTTGGACTCTGTACATTCCCTCAACCACCCCTCAACAGAATGACTAGGAGGAGAAACCCCCAAAATAGGAAAGACTCAGAGACTATGACTTATGCACAGATTTACAAATGGACACAATTATGACCAAGATGTCAGAGATGGAATTCAGGGAAGCAAATGAAAAGACAATAGCTAGAATGGAGAAATCGATTATTGGCAACATAGAGTCTCTAAGGGCAGAAATGAAAGCTGAACTGGCAGAACTTGAAAATGCTATCAATGAGATCCAATCTAATCTAGGTAATCTAACAGCTAGGGTAAGCAAGGCAGAAGAAGGAATTAGTGATCTAGAAGACCAATTAAAAGGCAAGAAGGAAAAAGAGGAGGCCAGGGAAAAACAACTCAAAATCCAAGAAAATAGAATCAGAGAAGTAAGTGACACCATGAAATGTTCCAATGTCAGAATTATTGGGATCCGTGAGGGGGTGGAGAGAGAAAGAGAGGACTAGAAGATATATTTGAGCAAATCGTAGCTGAGAACTTCCCTAAACTGGGGAATGAAACAAACATTCATGTCCTAGAGGCAGAGAGGACCCCTCCTAAGATCAAGGAAAACAGGCCAACACCCGGGCATGTAATACTAAAACTCGCAAATCTTAGAACCAAGGAAACCATCTGAAGGGCAGTTAGGGGGAAGTTAGGGGGAAGAGATTCCTTATGTACAGAGGAAGGAACATCAGAATAATGTCAGACCTATCCACAGAGACCTGGCATGCCAGAAAGGCCTGGCAAGATATATTCAGGGTACTAAATGAGAAGAACGTGCAGCCAAGAATACTTTATCAGCAAGGCTGTCATTTAGAATGGATGGAGAGATGCAGAGCTTCCAAGACTAGCAGAAACTGAAAGAATATGTGACCACTAAGCCGGCCCTGCAAGAAATATTAAGGGGGGTTCTATATAAGGAGAAAGACCCCAAGAGTGATATACAACAGAAATTTACAGGGACAATCTATAAAAACAACATCTTCACAGGCAACGTGATGACAATTAATTCATATCTTTCAATAATCACTCTCAACGTGAATGGCCTAAACGCTCCCATAAAACAGCACAGGGTTGTAGATTGGATAAAAAGACAGGACCTATCCATATGCTGTCTACTAAAGACTGTAGTTAGAGACACAGAAGGAAACTTTATCATTCTTAAAGGATTAAAGGATCTATCCAACAACAAGATCTAACAATTGTAAATATCTATGCCCCCAATATGGGAACAGCCATCTACATAAGCCAATTGTTAACCAAAATAGTCATATTGATAATAATACGTTAATTGTAGAAGACCTCAATACTCCACTCTCAGCAACAGACAGATCATCTAAGCAGAAACAAGAGCTTTGAATGACACACTGGACCAGATGGACCTCATAGATATTTACAGAACATTCCACCCTAAAACAAAAGAATACTCATTCTGCTCGAGCACACATGAAACTTTCTCCAGAATAGACCACATACTGGGTCACAAATCAGATCTCAACCAATAGCAAAAGACTGAGATTGTTCCCTGCATATTTTCAGACCATAATACTCTAAAACTGGAACTCAATCACAAGAAAAAATTTGGCAGATATTCAAACACTTGGAAGCTAAAGACCACTCTGTTCAACAATGTTTGGGTCAACCAGGAAATCAAAGAAGAACTTAAACAATTCATAGAAAGCAATGAGAACAAAAACACATCAGTCCAAAACCTATGGGATACTGCAAAGGTGGTCCTAAGGGGGAAATAAATAGCCATTCCAAGCCTCACTCAAAAAAACAGAAAAATCCCAAATTCACCAACTAACTGTAGGCCTTAAGGAACTAGAGAAAAGGCAACAAACGATGCCTAAGCCACGCATTAAAAGAAAAATAGTTAAGATTAGAGCAGAGATCAATGAATTGGAAACCAGAAACACAGAAGATCAGATCAATGAAACTAGAAGCTGGTTCTTTGAAAGAATTAATAAGATTGATAAACCACTGGAAGGACTTATCCAAAAGAAAAGAGAAAGGACCCAAATTAATAAAATTATGAATGAAAGGGGAGAGATCACGACTA